>NW_027478629.1:0-330075 GCF_051014685.1 Ptiloglossa arizonensis
TCATACGTTATACGTTATACGTTATACGTTATACGTTATACGTTATACGTTCTACGTTATACGTTATACGTTAAACGTTGTACGTTATACGTTATACGTTATACTGTATACGTTATACGTTATACGTTATACGTTATACGTTATACGTCATACGTTATACGTTATACGTTATACGTTATACGTTATACGTTATACGTTATGCGTTATAGGATATACGTTATACGTTATACGTTATACGTTATACGTTATACGTTATGCGTTATAGGATATACGTTATACGTTATACGTTGTACGTTATACGTTATACGTTATACGTTATACGTTATACGTTATACGTTATACGTTATGCGTTATAGGATATACGTTATACGTTATACGTTGTACGTTGTACGTTATACGTTATACGTTATACGTTGTACGTTATACGTTCTACGTTATACATTATACGTTAAAAGTTGTACGTTATACGTTATACGTCATACGTTATACGTTATACGTTATACGTTATACGTTATACGTTATACGTTCTACGTTATACGTTATACGTTAAACGTTGTACGTTATACGTTATACGTTATACGTTATACGTTATACGTTATACGTTATACGTTATACGTTATACGTTATACGTTATACGTTATACGTTATACGTTATACGTTATACGTTATACGTTATACGTTATACGTTATACGTTATACGTTATACGTTATGCGTTATAGGATATACGTTATACGTTATACGTTATACGTTATACGTTGTACGTTATACGTTATACGTTATACGTTATACGTTATACGTTATACGTTATACGTTATACGTTATACGTTATACGTTATACGTTATACGTTATACGTTATACGTTATACGTTATACGTTATACGTTATACGTTATACGTTATACGTTATACGTTATACGTTATACGTTATGCGTTATAGGATATACGTTATACGTTATACGTTGTACGTTATACGTTATACGTTATACGTTATACGTTATACGTTATACGTTATACGTTATACCTTATACGTTATACGTTATACGTTATACATTGTACATTATACGTTATACGTTGAACGTTGTACGATATACGTTATACGTTATACGTTATACGTTATACGTTATACGTTAAACGTTGTACGTTATACGTTATACGTCATACGTTATACGTTATACGTTATACGTTATACGTTCTACGTTATACGTTATACGTTAAACGTTGTACGTTATACGTTATACGATATACGTTATACGTTATACGTTATACGTTATACGTTATACGTTATACGTTATACGTTATACGTTATACGTTATACGTTATACGTTATACGTTATACGTTATACGTTATACGTTATGCGTTGTAGGATATACGTTATACGTTATACGTTGTACGTTGTACGTTATACGTTATACGTTATACGTTGTACGTTATACGTTCTACGTTATACATTATACGTTAAAAGTTGTACGTTATACGTTATACGTCATACGTTATACGTTATACGTTATACGTTATACGTTATACGTTCTACGTTATACGTTATACGTTAAACGTTGTACGTTATACGTTATACGTTATACGTTATACGTTATACGTTATACGTTATACGTTATACGTTATACGTTATACGTTATACGTTATACGTTATACGTTATACGTTATACGTTATACGTTATACGTTATACGTTATACGTTATACGTTATGCGTTATAGGATATACGTTATACGTTATACGTCGTACGTTATACGTTATACGTTATACGTTATACGTTATACGTTATGCGTTATAGGATATACGTTATACGTTATACGTTGTACGTTATACGTTATACGTTATACGTTATACGTTATACGTTATGCGTTATAGGATATACGTTATACGTTATACGTTATACGTTATACGTTATACGTTATACGTTATACGTTATACGTTATACGTTATACGTTATACGTTATACGTTATACGTTATACGTTATACATTATACGTTATACGTTGAACGTTGTACGATATACGTTATACGTTATACGTTATACGTTATGCGTTATAGGATATACGTTATACGTTATACGTTGTACGTTATACGTTATACGTTATACGTTATACGTTATACGTTATACGTTATACGTTATACCTTATACGTTATACGTTATACGTTATACGTTGTACATTATACGTTATACGTTGAACGTTGTACGATATACGTTATACGTTATACGTTATACGTTATACGTTATACGTTAAACGTTGTACGTTATACGTTATACGTCATACGTTATACGTTATACGTTATACGTTATACGTTCTACGTTATACGTTATACGTTAAACGTTGTACGTTATACGTTATACGTTATACGTTATTCGTTATACGTTATACGTTATACGTTATACGTTATACGTTATACGTTATACGTTATACGTTATACGTTATACGTTATACGTTATACGTTATACGTTATACGTTATACGTTATGCGTTATAGGATATACGTTATACGTTATACGTTGTACGTTGTACGTTATACGTTATACGTTATACGTTGTACGTTATACGTTCTACGTTATACATTATACGTTAAACGTTGTACGTTATACGTTATACGTCATACGTTATACGTTATACGTTATACGTTATACGTTATACGTTATACGTTCTACGTTATACGTTATACGTTAAACGTTGTACGTTATACGTTATACGTTATACGTTATACGTTATACGTTATACGCTATACGTAATACGTTATACGTTATACGTTATACGTTATACGTTATACGTTATACGTTATACGTTATACGTTATACGTTATACGTTATACGTTATACGTTATGCGTTATAGGATATACGTTATACGTTATACGTTGTACGTTATACGTTATACGTTATACGTTATACGTTATACGTTATACGTTATACGTTATACCTTATACGTTATACGTTATACGTTATACGTTGTACATTATACGTTATACGTTGAACGTTGTACGATATACGTTATACGTTATACGTTATACGTTATACGTTATACGTTAAACGTTGTACGTTATACGTTATACGTCATACGTTATACGTTATACGTTATACGTTATACGTTCTACGTTATACGTTATACGTTAAACGTTGTACGTTATACGTTATACGTTATACGTTATTCGTTATACGTTATACGTTATACGTTATACGTTATACGTTATACGTTATACGTTATACGTTATACGTTATACGTTATACGTTATACGTTATACGTTATACGTTACACGTTATACGTTATACGTTATACTGTATACGTTATACGTTATACGTTATACGTTATACGTTATACGTCATACGTTATACGTTATACGTTATACGTTATACGTTCTACGTTATACGTTATACGTTAAACGTTGTACGTTATACGTTATACGTTATACCTTATACGTTATACGTTATACGTTATACGTTATACATTATACGTTATACGTTGAACGTTGTACGATATACGTTATACGTTATACGTTATACGTTATACGTTATACGTTATACGTTAAACGTTGTACGTTATACGTTATACGTCATACGTTATACGTTATACGTTATACGTTCTACGTTATACGTTATACGTTAAACGTTGTACGTTATACGTTATACGATATACGTTATACGTTATACGTTATACGTTATACGTTATACGTTATACGTTATACGTTATACGTTATACGATATACGTTGTACGTTATACGTTATACGTTATACGTTATACGTTAGACGTTGTACGTTATACGTTATACGTTATACGTTATACGCTATACGTTATACGTTATACGTTATACGTTATACGTTATACGTTATACGTTATACGTTATACGTTATACGTTATACGTTATACGTTATACGTTATACGATATACGTTGTACGTTATACGTTATACGTTATACGTTATACGTTAGACGTTGTACGTTATACGTTACACGTTATACGTTATACGTTATACGTTATACGTTATACGTTATACGTTATACGTTATACGTTATACGTTACACGTTATACGTTATACGTTATACGTTATACGTTATACGTTATACGTTATACGTTATACGTTATACGTTGTACGTTATACGTTATACGTTATACGTTATACGTTATACGTTAGACGTTGTACGTTATACGTTATACGTTATACGTTATACGCTATACGTTTATACGTTATACGTTATACGTTATACGTTATACGACATACGTTATACGTTATACGTTATACGTTATACGTTGTACGTTATACGTTATACGTTATACGTTATGCGTTATAGGATATACGTTATACGTTATACGTTGTACGTTGTACGTTATACGTTATACGTTATACGTTGTACGTTATACGTTATACGTTATACGTTATACGTTATACGTTATACGTTATACGTTATACGTTATACGTTATACGTTATGCGTTAGTTATACGTTATACGTTATACGTTTACGTTATACGTTTATACGTTATACGTTATACGTTATACGTTATATACGTTATACGTTATACGTTATACGTTATACGTTATACGTTATACGTTTACATTATACGTTATACGTTGAACGTTGTACGATATACGTTATACGTTATACGTTATACGTTATACGTTATACGTTAAACGTTGTACGTTATACGTTATACGTCATACGTTATACGTTATACGTTATACGTTATACGTTATACGTTATACGTTGTACGTTATACGTTATACGTTATACGTTATACGTTATACGTTATACGTTATACGTTCTACGTTATACGTTATACGTTAAACGTTGTACGTTATACGTTATACGATATACGTTATACGTTACACGTTATACGTTATACGTTATACTGTATACGTTATACGTTATACGTTATACGTTATACGTTATACGTCATACGTTATACGTTATACGTTATACGTCATACGTTATACGTTATACGTTATACGTTATACGTTATACGTTATACGTTATACGTTATGCGTTATACGTTATGCGTTATAGGATATACGTTATACGTTATACGTTGTACGTTATACGTTATACGTTATACGTTATATGTTATACGTCATGCGATATACGTTATACGTTATTCGTTATGCGTTATACGTTATACGTTATACGTTGGACGTTATACGTTATACGTTATACGTTATACGCCATACGTTATACGTTATACGTTATACGTTATACGTTATACGTTATACGTTATACGTTATACGTTATACGTTATACGTTATACGTTATACGTTATACGTTATACGTTATACGTTATACGTTATACGTTACACGTTATACGTTATACGTTATACTGTATACGTTATACGTTATACGTTATACGTTATACGATATACGTTATACGTTATACGTTATACGTTATACGTTATACGTTATACGTTATACGTTATACGTTATACGTTATACGTTATGCGTTATACGTTATACGTTATACGTTATACGTTATACGTTATACGTTATACGTTATACGTTATACGTTATACGTTATGCGTTATAGGATATACGTTATACGTTATACGTTGTACGTTGTACGTTATACGTTATACGTTATACGTTGTACGTTATACGTTCTACGTTATACATTATACGTTAAACGTTGTACGTTATACGTTATACGTCATACGTTATACGTTGTACGTTATACGTTATACGTTACACGTTATATGTTCTACGTTATACGTTATACTTTAAACGTTGTACGTTATACGTTATACGTTATACGTTATACGTTATACGTTATACGTTATACGTTATACGTTATACGTTATACGTTATACGTTATACGTTATACGTTATACGTTATACGTTATACGTTATACGTTATACGTTATACGTTATACGTTATACGTTATGCGTTATAGGATATACGTTATACGTTATACGTTGTACGTTATACGTTATACGTTATACGTTATACGTTATACGTTATACGTTATACGTTATACCTTATACGTTATACGTTATACGTTATACGTTGTACATTATACGTTATACGTTGAACGTTGTACGATATACGTTATACGTTATACGTTATACGTTACACGTTATACGTTAAACGTTGTACGTTATACGTTATACGTCATACGTTATACGTTATACGTTATACGTTATACGTTATACGTTATACGTTATACGTTATACGTTATACGTTATACGTTATACATTATACGTTATACGTTATACGTTATACGTTATACGTTATACGTTATACGTTATACGACATACGTTATACGTTATACGTTATACGTTATACGTTATACGTTATACGTTATACGTTATACGTTATACGTTATACGTTATGCGTTATAGGATATACGTTATACGTTATACGTTGTACGTTGTACGTTATACGTTATACGTTATACGTTGTACGTTATACGTTCTACGTTATACATTATACGTTAAACGTTGTACGTTATACGTTATACGTCATACGTTATACGTTGTACGTTATACGTTATACGTTACACGTTATATGTTCTACGTTATACGTTATACTTTAAACGTTGTACGTTATACGTTATACGTTATACGTTATACGTTATACGTTATACGTTATACGTTATACGTTATACGTTATACGTTATACGTTATACGTTATACGTTATACGTTATACGTTATACGTTATACGTTATACGTTATACGTTATACGTTATACGTTATACGTTATACGTTATGCGTTATAGGATATACGTTATACGTTATACGTTGTACGTTATACGTTATACGTTATACGTTATACGTTATACGTTATACGTTATACGTTATACCTTATACGTTATACGTTATACGTTATACGTTGTACATTATACGTTATACGTTGAACGTTGTACGATATACGTTATACGTTATACGTTATACGTTACACGTTATACGTTAAACGTTGTACGTTATACGTTATACGTCATACGTTATACGTTATACGTTATACGTTATACGTTCTACGTTATACGTTCTACGTTAAACGTTGTACGTTATACGTTATACGTTATACGTTATTCGTTATACGTTATACGTTATACGTTATACGTTATACGTTATACGTTATACGTTATACGTTATACGTTATACGTTATACGTTATACGTTATACGTCATACGTTACACGTTATACGTTATACGTTATACTGTATACGTTATACGTTATACGTTATACGTTATACGTTATACGTCATACGTTATACGTTATACGTTATACGTTATACGTTCTACGTTATACGTTGTACGTTAAACGTTGTACGTTATACGTTATACGTTATACCTTATGCGTTATACGTTATACGTTATACGTTATACATTATACGTTATACGTTGAACGTTGTACGATATACGTTATACGTTATACGTTATACGTTATACGTTATACGTTATACGTTAAACGTTGTACGTTATACGTTATACGTCATACGTTATACGTTATACGTTATACGTTCTACGTTATACGTTATACGTTAAACGTTGTACGTTATACGTTATACGATATACGTTATACGTTATACGTTATACGTTATACGTTATACGTTATACGTTATACGTTATACGTTATACGATATACGTTGTACGTTATACGTTATACGTTATACGTTATACGTTAGACGTTGTACGTTATACGTTATACGTTATACGTTATACGCTATACGTTATACGTTATACGTTATACGTTATACGTTATACGTTATACGTTATACGTTATACGTTGTACGTTATACGTTATACGTTATACGTTATACGTTATACGTTATACGTTAGACGTTGTACGTTATACGTTATACGTTATACGTTATACGCTATACGTTATACGTTATACGTTATACGTTATACGTTATACGTTATACGTTATACGTTATACGTTATACGTTATACGTTGTACGTTATACGTTATACGTTATACGTTATACCTTATACGTTAGACGTTGTACGTTATACGTTATACGTTATACGTTATACGCTATACGTTATACGTTATACGTTATACGTTATACGTTATACGTTATACGTTATACGTTATACGTTATACGTTATACGTTATACGTTATACGTTATACGTTATACATTACACGTTATACGTTATACGTTATACGTTATACGTTATACGTTATACGTTATACGTTATACGTTATACGTTATACGTTATGCGTTATACGTTATGCGTTATAGGATATACGTTATACGTTATACGTTGTACGTTATACGTTATACGTTATACGTTATATGTTATACGTCATGCGATATACGTTATACGTTATTCGTTATACGGTATACGTTAAACGTTGTACGTTATACGTTATACGTTATACGTTATACGTTATACGTTGGACGTTATACGTTATACGTTATACGTTATACGTTATACGTTATACGCCATACGTTATACGTTATACGTTATACGTTATACGTTATACGTTATACGTTATACGTTATACGTTATACGTTATACGTTATACGTTATACGTTACACGTTATACGTTATACGTTATACTGTATACGTTATACGTTATACGTTATACGTTATACGTTATACGTTATACGTTATAAGTTATACGTTATACGTTATACGTTATACGTTATACGTTATACGTTATACGTTATACGTTATACGTTACACGTTATACGTTATACGTTATACTGTATACGTTATACGTTATACGTTATACGTTATACGTTATACGTTATACGTTATACGTTATACGTTATACGTTATACGTTATACGTTATGCGTTATAGGATATACGTTATACGTTATACGTTATACGTTATACGTTGTACGTTAAACGTTATACGTTATACGTTATACGTTATACGTTATACGTTATACGTTATACGTTATACGTTATACGTTATACGTTATACGTTATACGTTATACGTTATACGTTATACGTTATACGTTATACGTTATACGTTATACGTTATACGTTATACGTTATACGTTATACGTTATACGTTATACGTTATACGTTATACGTTATACGTTATACGTTATACGTTATACGTTATACGTAATACGTTATACGACATACGTTATACGTTATACGTTATACGTTATACGTTGTACGTTATACGTTATACGTTATACGTTATGCGTTATAGGATATACGTTATACGTTATACGTTGTACGTTGTACGTTATACGTTATACGTTATACGTTGTACGTTATACGTTCTACGTTATACATTATACGTTAAACGTTGTACGTTATACGTTATACGTCATACGTTATACGTTATACGTTATACGTTATACGTTATACGTTATACGTTATACGTTATACGTTATACGTTATACGTTATACGTTATACGTTATACGTTCTACGTTATACGTTATACGTTAAACGTTGTACGTTATACGTTATACGTTATACGTTATTCGTTATACGTTATACGTTATACGTTATACGTTATACGTTATACGTTATACGTTATACGTTATACGTTATACGTTATACGTTATACGTTATACGTTATACGTTACACGTTATACGTTATACGTTATACTGTATACGTTATACGTTATACGTTATACGTTATACGTTATACGTCATACGTTATACGTTATACGTTATACGTTATACGTTCTACGTTATACGTTATACGTTAAACGTTGTACGTTATACGTTATACGTTATACCTTATACGTTATACGTTATACGTTATACGTTATACGTTATACATTATACGTTATACGTTATACGTTGAACGTTGTACGATATACGTTATACGTTATACGTTATACGTTATACGTTATACGTTAAACGTTGTACGTTATACGTTATACGTCATACGTTAAACTGTATACGTTATACGTTATACGTTATACGTTATACGTTATACTGTATACGTTATACGTTATACGTTATACGTTATACGCCATACGTTGTACGATATACGTTATACGTTATACGTTATACGTTATACGTTATACGTTAAACGTTGTACGTTATACGTTATACGTCATACGTTATACGTTATACGTTATACGTTATACGTTATACGTTATACGTTGTACGTTATACGTTATACGTTATACGTTATACGTTATACGTTATACGTTATACGTTCTACGTTATACGTTATACGTTAAACGTTGTACGTTATACGTTATACGATATACGTTATACGTTACACGTTATACGTTATACGTTATACTGTATACGTTATACGTTATACGTTATACGTTATACGTTATACGTCATACGTTATACGTTATACGTTATACGTCATACGTTATACGTTATACGTTATACGTTATACGTTATACGTTATACGTTATGCGTTATACGTTATGCGTTATAGGATATACGTTATACGTTATACGTTGTACGTTATACGTTATACGTTATACGTTATATGTTATACGTCATGCGATATACGTTATACGTTATTCGTTATGCGTTATACGTTATACGTTATACGTTGGACGTTATACGTTATACGTTATACGTTATACGCCATACGTTATACGTTATACGTTATACGTTATACGTTATACGTTATACGTTATACGTTATACGTTATACGTTATACGTTATACGTTATACGTTATACGTTATACGTTATACGTTATACGTTATACGTTACACGTTATACGTTATACGTTATACTGTATACGTTATACGTTATACGTTATACGTTATACGTTATACGTTATACGTTATACGTTATACGTTATACGTTATACGTTATACGTTATACGTTATACGTTATACGTTATACGTTATGCGTTATAGGATATACGTTATACGTTATACGTTATACGTTATACGTTGTACGTTATACGTTATACGTTATACGTTATACGTTATACGTTATACGTTATACGTTATACGTGATACGTTATACGTTATACGTTATACGTTATACGTTATACGTTATACATTATACGTTATACGTTATACGTTATACGTTATACGTTATACGTTATACGTTATACGACATACGTTATACGTTATACGTTATACGTTATACGTTATACGTTATACGTTATACGTTATACGTTATGCGTTATAGGATATACGTTATACGTTATACGTTGTACGTTGTACGTTATACGTTATACGTTATACGTTGTACGTTATACGTTCTACGTTATACATTATACGTTAAACGTTGTACGTTATACGTTATACGTCATACGTTATACGTTATACGTTATACGTTATACGTTACACGTTATACGTTCTACGTTATACGTTATACTTTAAACGTTGTACGTTATACGTTATACGTTATACGTTATACGTTATACGTTATACGTTATACGTTATACGTTATACGTTATACGTTATACGTTATACGTTATACGTTATACGTTATACGTTATACGTTATACGTTATACGTTATACGTTATGCGTTATAGGATATACGTTATACGTTATACGTTGTACGTTATACGTTATACGTTATACGTTATACGTTATACGTTATACGTTGTACATTATACGTTATACGTTGAACGTTGTACGATATACGTTATACGTTATACGTTATACGTTATACGTTATACGTTAAACGTTGTACGTTATACGTTATACGTCATACGTTATACGTTGTACGTTATACGTTCTACGTTATACGTTATACGTTAAACGTTGTACGTTATACGTTATACGTTATACGTTATTCGTTATACGTTATACGTTATACGTTATACGTTATACGTTATACGTTATACGTTATACGTTATACGTTATACGTTATACGTTATACGTTATACGTCATACGTTACACGTTATACGTTATACGTTATACTGTATACGTTATACGTTATACGTTATACGTTATACGTTATACGTCATACGTTATACGTTATACGTTATACGTTATACGTTCTACGTTATACGTTGTACGTTAAACGTTGTACGTTATACGTTATACGTTATACCTTATGCGTTATACGTTATACGTTATACGTTATACATTATACGTTATACGTTGAACGTTGTACGATATACGTTATACGTTATACGTTATACGTTATACGTTATACGTTATACGTTATACGTTAAACGTTGTACGTTATACGTTATACGTCATACGTTATACGTTATACGTTATACGTTCTACGTTATACGTTATACGTTAAACGTTGTACGTTATACGTTATACGATATACGTTATACGTTATACGTTATACGTTATACGTTATACGTTATACGTTATACGTTATACGTTATACGATATACGTTGTACGTTATACGTTATACGTTATACGTTATACGTTAGACGTTGTACGTTATACGTTATACGTTATACGTTATACGCTATACGTTATACGTTATACGTTATACGTTATACATTATACGTTATACGTTATACATTATACGTTATACGTTATACGTTATACGTTGTACGTTATACGTTATACGTTATACGTTATACGTTATACGTTATACGTTAGACGTTGTACGTTATACGTTATACGTTATACGTTATACGCTATACGTTATACGTTATACGTTATACGTTATACGTTATACGTTATACATTATACGTTAAACGTTGTACGTTATACGTTATACGTCATACGTTATACGTTATACGTTATACGTTATACGTTACACGTTATACGTTCTACGTTATACGTTATACGTTATACGTTATACGTTATACGTTATACGTTATACATTATACGTTACACGTTATACGTTATACGTTATACTGTATACGTTATACGTTATACGTTATACGTTATACGTTATACGTTATACGTTATACGTTATACGTTATACGTTATACGTTATACGTTATACGTTATACGTTATACGTTATACGTTATGCGTTATAGGATATACGTTATACGTTATACGTTATACGTTATACGTTGTACGTTATACGTTATACGTTATACGTTATACGTTATACGTTATACGTTATACGTTATACGTGATACGTTATACGTTATACGTTATACGTTATACGTTATACGTTATACATTATACGTTATACGTTATACGTTATACGTTATACGTTATACGTTATACGTTATACGACATACGTTATACGTTATACGTTATACGTTATACGTTATACGTTATACGTTATACGTTATACGTTATGCGTTATAGGATATACGTTATACGTTATACGTTGTACGTTGTACGTTATACGTTATACGTTATACGTTGTACGTTATACGTTCTACGTTATACATTATACGTTAAACGTTGTACGTTATACGTTATACGTCATACGTTATACGTTATACGTTATACGTTATACGTTACACGTTATACGTTCTACGTTATACGTTATACTTTAAACGTTGTACGTTATACGTTATACGTTATACGTTATACGTTATACGTTATACGTTATACGTTATACGTTATACGTTATACGTTATACGTTATACGTTATACGTTATACGTTATACGTTATACGTTATACGTTATACGTTATACGTTATGCGTTATAGGATATACGTTATACGTTATACGTTGTACGTTATACGTTATACGTTATACGTTATACGTTATACGTTATACGTTGTACATTATACGTTATACGTTGAACGTTGTACGATATACGTTATACGTTATACGTTATACGTTATACGTTATACGTTAAACGTTGTACGTTATACGTTATACGTCATACGTTATACGTTGTACGTTATACGTTCTACGTTATACGTTATACGTTAAACGTTGTACGTTATACGTTATACGTTATACGTTATTCGTTATACGTTATACGTTATACGTTATACGTTATACGTTATACGTTATACGTTATACGTTATACGTTATACGTTATACGTTATACGTTATACGTCATACGTTACACGTTATACGTTATACGTTATACTGTATACGTTATACGTTATACGTTATACGTTATACGTTATACGTCATACGTTATACGTTATACGTTATACGTTATACGTTCTACGTTATACGTTGTACGTTAAACGTTGTACGTTATACGTTATACGTTATACCTTATGCGTTATACGTTATACGTTATACGTTATACATTATACGTTATACGTTGAACGTTGTACGATATACGTTATACGTTATACGTTATACGTTATACGTTATACGTTATACGTTATACGTTAAACGTTGTACGTTATACGTTATACGTCATACGTTATACGTTATACGTTATACGTTCTACGTTATACGTTATACGTTAAACGTTGTACGTTATACGTTATACGATATACGTTATACGTTATACGTTATACGTTATACGTTATACGTTATACGTTATACGTTATACGTTATACGATATACGTTGTACGTTATACGTTATACGTTATACGTTATACGTTAGACGTTGTACGTTATACGTTATACGTTATACGTTATACGCTATACGTTATACGTTATACGTTATACGTTATACATTATACGTTATACGTTATACATTATACGTTATACGTTATACGTTATACGTTGTACGTTATACGTTATACGTTATACGTTATACGTTATACGTTATACGTTAGACGTTGTACGTTATACGTTATACGTTATACGTTATACGCTATACGTTATACGTTATACGTTATACGTTATACGTTATACGTTATACGTTATACGTTATACGTTATACGTTATACGTTGTACGTTATACGTTATACGTTATACGTTATACGTTATACGTTAGACGTTGTACGTTATACGTTATACGTTATACGTTATACGCTATACGTTATACGTTATACGTTATACGTTATACGTTATACGTTATACGTTATACGTTATACGTTATACGTTATACGTTATACGTTATACGTTATACGTTATACATTACACGTTACACGTTATACGTTATACGTTATACGTTATACGTTATACGTTATACGTTATACGTTATACGTTATACGTTATACGTTATGCGTTATACGTTATGCGTTATAGGATATACGTTATACGTTATACGTTGTACGTTATACGTTATACGTTATACGTTATATGTTATACGTCATGCGATATACGTTATACGTTATTCGTTATACGGTATACGTTAAACGTTGTACGTTATACGTTATACGTTATACGTTATACGTTATACGTTGGACGTTATACGTTATACGTTATACGTTATACGTTATACGTTATACGCCATACGTTATACGTTATACGTTATACGTTATACGTTATACGTTATACGTTATACGTTATACGTTATACGTTATACGTTATACGTTATACGTTATACGTTACACGTTATACGTTATACGTTATACTGTATACGTTATACGTTATACGTTATACGTTATACGTTATACGTTATACGTTATACGTTATACGTTATACGTTATACGTTATACGTTATACGTTATACGTTATACGTTATACGTTATACGTTATACGTTATACGTTACACGTTATACGTTATACGTTATACTGTATACGTTATACGTTATACGTTATACGTTATACGTTATACGTTATACGTTATACGTTATACGTTATACGTTATACGTTATACGTTATGCGTTATAGGATATACGTTATACGTTATACGTTATACGTTATACGTTGTACGTTATACGTTATACGTTATACGTTATACGTTATACGTTATACGTTATACGTTATACGTTATACGTTATACGTTATACGTTATACGTTATACGTTATACGTTATACGTTATACGTTATACGTTATACGTTATACGTTATACGTTATACGTTATACGTTATACGTTATACGTTATACGTTATACGTAATACGTTATACGACATACGTTATACGTTATACGTTATACGTTATACGTTGTACGTTATACGTTATACGTTATACGTTATGCGTTATAGGATATACGTTATACGTTATACGTTGTACGTTGTACGTTATACGTTATACGTTATACGTTGTACGTTATACGTTCTACGTTATACATTATACGTTAAACGTTGTACGTTATACGTTATACGTCATACGTTATACGTTATACGTTATACGTTATACGTTATACGTTATACGTTATACGTTATACGTTATACGTTATACGTTATACGTTATACGTTATACGTTATACGTTATACGTTCTACGTTATACGTTATACGTTAAACGTTGTACGTTATACGTTATACGTTATACGTTATTCGTTATACGTTATACGTTATACGTTATACGTTATACGTTATACGTTATACGTTATACGTTATACGTTATACGTTATACGTTATACGTTATACGTTATACGTTATACGTTACACGTTATACGTTATACGTTATACTGTATACGTTATACGTTATACGTTATACGTTATACGTTATACGTCATACGTTATACGTTATACGTTATACGTTATACGTTCTACGTTATACGTTATACGTTAAACGTTGTACGTTATACGTTATACGTTATACCTTATACGTTATACGTTATACGTTATACGTTATACGTTATACATTATACGTTATACGTTATACGTTGAACGTTGTACGATATACGTTATACGTTATACGTTATACGTTATACGTTATACGTTAAACGTTGTACGTTATACGTTATACGTCATACGTTAAACTGTATACGTTATACGTTATACGTTATACGTTATACGTTATACTGTATACGTTATACGTTATACGTTATACGTTATACGCCATACGTTATACGTTATACGTTATACGTTATACGTTATACGTTATACGTTATACGTTATACGTTATACGTTATACGTTATACGTTATACGTTATACGTTATACGTTATACGTTACACGTTATACGTTATACGTTATACTGTATACGTTATACGTTATACGTTATACGTTATACGTTATACGTTATACGTTCTACGTTATACGTTATACGTTAAACGTTGTACGTTATACGTTATACGTTATACGTTATTCGTTATACGTTATACGTTATACGTTATACGTTATACGTTATACGTTACACGTTATACGTTATACGTTACGCGTTATAAGATATACGTTATACGTTATACGTTGTACGTTATACGTCATACGTTATACGTTATACGTTATACGTTATACGTTCTACGTTATACGTTATACGTTAAACGTTGTACGTTATACGTTATACGTTATACGTTATACGTTACACGTTATACGTTATACGTTATACTGTATACGTTATACGTTATACGTTATACGTTATACGTTATACGTTATACGTTATACGTCATACGCTATACGTTATACGTTATACGTTATACGTCATACGTTATACGTTATACGTTATACGTTATACGTTCTACGTTATACGTTCTACGTTAAACGTTGTACGTTATACGTTATACGTTATACGTTATACGTTATACGTTATACGTTATACGTTATACGTTATACGTTATACGTTATACGTTATACGTTATACGTTATACGTTATACGTTATACGTTATACGTTATACGTTATACGTTATACGTTATACGTTATACGTTATACGTTATACGTTATACGTTATGCGTTATAGGATATACGTTATACGTTATACGTTATACGTTATACGTTGTACGTTAAACGTTATACGTTATACGTTATACGTTATACGTTATACGTTATACGTTATACGTTATACGTTATACGTTATACGTTATACGTTATACGTTATACGTTATACGTTATACGTTATACGTTATACGTTATACGTTATACGTTATACGTTATACGTTATACGTTATACGTTATACGTTATACGTTATACGTTATACGTTATACGTTATACGTTATACGTTATACGTTATACGTAATACGTTATACGACATACGTTATACGTTATACGTTATACGTTATACGTTGTACGTTATACGTTATACGTTATACGTTATGCGTTATAGGATATACGTTATACGTTATACGTTGTACGTTGTACGTTATACGTTATACGTTATACGTTGTACGTTATACGTTCTACGTTATACATTATACGTTAAACGTTGTACGTTATACGTTATACGTCATACGTTATACGTTATACGTTATACGTTATACGTTATACGTTATACGTTATACGTTATACGTTATACGTTATACGTTATACGTTATACGTTATACGTTCTACGTTATACGTTATACGTTAAACGTTGTACGTTATACGTTATACGTTATACGTTATTCGTTATACGTTATACGTTATACGTTATACGTTATACGTTATACGTTATACGTTATACGTTATACGTTATACGTTATACGTTATACGTTATACGTTATACGTTACACGTTATACGTTATACGTTATACTGTATACGTTATACGTTATACGTTATACGTTATACGTTATACGTCATACGTTATACGTTATACGTTATACGTTATACGTTCTACGTTATACGTTATACGTTAAACGTTGTACGTTATACGTTATACGTTATACCTTATACGTTATACGTTATACGTTATACGTTATACGTTATACATTATACGTTATACGTTATACGTTGAACGTTGTACGATATACGTTATACGTTATACGTTATACGTTATACGTTATACGTTAAACGTTGTACGTTATACGTTATACGTCATACGTTAAACTGTATACGTTATACGTTATACGTTATACGTTATACGTTATACTGTATACGTTATACGTTATACGTTATACGTTATACGCCATACGTTGTACGATATACGTTATACGTTATACGTTATACGTTATACGTTATACGTTAAACGTTGTACGTTATACGTTATACGTCATACGTTATACGTTATACGTTATACGTTATACGTTATACGTTATACGTTGTACGTTATACGTTATACGTTATACGTTATACGTTATACGTTATACGTTATACGTTCTACGTTATACGTTATACGTTAAACGTTGTACGTTATACGTTATACGATATACGTTATACGTTACACGTTATACGTTATACGTTATACTGTATACGTTATACGTTATACGTTATACGTTATACGTTATACGTCATACGTTATACGTTATACGTTATACGTCATACGTTATACGTTATACGTTATACGTTATACGTTATACGTTATACGTTATGCGTTATACGTTATGCGTTATAGGATATACGTTATACGTTATACGTTGTACGTTATACGTTATACGTTATACGTTATATGTTATACGTCATGCGATATACGTTATACGTTATTCGTTATGCGTTATACGTTATACGTTATACGTTGGACGTTATACGTTATACGTTATACGTTATACGCCATACGTTATACGTTATACGTTATACGTTATACGTTATACGTTATACGTTATACGTTATACGTTATACGTTATACGTTATACGTTATACGTTATACGTTATACGTTATACGTTATACGTTATACGTTACACGTTATACGTTATACGTTATACTGTATACGTTATACGTTATACGTTATACGTTATACGTTATACGTTATACGTTATACGTTATACGTTATACGTTATACGTTATGCGTTATAGGATATACGTTATACGTTATACGTTATACGTTATACGTTGTACGTTATACGTTATACGTTATACGTTATACGTTATACGTTATACGTTATACGTTATACGTGATACGTTATACGTTATACGTTATACGTTATACGTTATACGTTATACATTATACGTTATACGTTATACGTTATACGTTATACGTTATACGTTATACGTTATACGACATACGTTATACGTTATACGTTATACGTTATACGTTATACGTTATACGTTATACGTTATACGTTATGCGTTATAGGATATACGTTATACGTTATACGTTGTACGTTGTACGTTATACGTTATACGTTATACGTTGTACGTTATACGTTCTACGTTATACATTATACGTTAAACGTTGTACGTTATACGTTATACGTCATACGTTATACGTTATACGTTATACGTTATACGTTACACGTTATACGTTCTACGTTATACGTTATACTTTAAACGTTGTACGTTATACGTTATACGTTATACGTTATACGTTATACGTTATACGTTATACGTTATACGTTATACGTTATACGTTATACGTTATACGTTATACGTTATACGTTATACGTTATACGTTATACGTTATACGTTATACGTTATGCGTTATAGGATATACGTTATACGTTATACGTTGTACGTTATACGTTATACGTTATACGTTATACGTTATACGTTATACGTTGTACATTATACGTTATACGTTGAACGTTGTACGATATACGTTATACGTTATACGTTATACGTTATACGTTATACGTTAAACGTTGTACGTTATACGTTATACGTCATACGTTATACGTTGTACGTTATACGTTCTACGTTATACGTTATACGTTAAACGTTGTACGTTATACGTTATACGTTATACGTTATTCGTTATACGTTATACGTTATACGTTATACGTTATACGTTATACGTTATACGTTATACGTTATACGTTATACGTTATACGTTATACGTTATACGTCATACGTTACACGTTATACGTTATACGTTATACTGTATACGTTATACGTTATACGTTATACGTTATACGTTATACGTCATACGTTATACGTTATACGTTATACGTTATACGTTCTACGTTATACGTTGTACGTTAAACGTTGTACGTTATACGTTATACGTTATACCTTATGCGTTATACGTTATACGTTATACGTTATACATTATACGTTATACGTTGAACGTTGTACGATATACGTTATACGTTATACGTTATACGTTATACGTTATACGTTATACGTTATACGTTAAACGTTGTACGTTATACGTTATACGTCATACGTTATACGTTATACGTTATACGTTCTACGTTATACGTTATACGTTAAACGTTGTACGTTATACGTTATACGATATACGTTATACGTTATACGTTATACGTTATACGTTATACGTTATACGTTATACGTTATACGTTATACGATATACGTTGTACGTTATACGTTATACGTTATACGTTATACGTTAGACGTTGTACGTTATACGTTATACGTTATACGTTATACGCTATACGTTATACGTTATACGTTATACGTTATACATTATACGTTATACGTTATACATTATACGTTATACGTTATACGTTATACGTTGTACGTTATACGTTATACGTTATACGTTATACGTTATACGTTATACGTTAGACGTTGTACGTTATACGTTATACGTTATACGTTATACGCTATACGTTATACGTTATACGTTATACGTTATACGTTATACGTTATACGTTATACGTTATACGTTATACGTTATACGTTGTACGTTATACGTTATACGTTATACGTTATACGTTATACGTTAGACGTTGTACGTTATACGTTATACGTTATACGTTATACGCTATACGTTATACGTTATACGTTATACGTTATACGTTATACGTTATACGTTATACGTTATACGTTATACGTTATACGTTATACGTTATACGTTATACGTTATACATTACACGTTACACGTTATACGTTATACGTTATACGTTATACGTTATACGTTATACGTTATACGTTATACGTTATACGTTATACGTTATGCGTTATACGTTATGCGTTATAGGATATACGTTATACGTTATACGTTGTACGTTATACGTTATACGTTATACGTTATATGTTATACGTCATGCGATATACGTTATACGTTATTCGTTATACGGTATACGTTAAACGTTGTACGTTATACGTTATACGTTATACGTTATACGTTATACGTTGGACGTTATACGTTATACGTTATACGTTATACGTTATACGTTATACGCCATACGTTATACGTTATACGTTATACGTTATACGTTATACGTTATACGTTATACGTTATACGTTATACGTTATACGTTATACGTTATACGTTATACGTTACACGTTATACGTTATACGTTATACTGTATACGTTATACGTTATACGTTATACGTTATACGTTATACGTTATACGTTATACGTTATACGTTATACGTTATACGTTATACGTTATACGTTATACGTTATACGTTATACGTTATACGTTATACGTTATACGTTACACGTTATACGTTATACGTTATACTGTATACGTTATACGTTATACGTTATACGTTATACGTTATACGTTATACGTTATACGTTATACGTTATACGTTATACGTTATACGTTATGCGTTATAGGATATACGTTATACGTTATACGTTATACGTTATACGTTGTACGTTATACGTTATACGTTATACGTTATACGTTATACGTTATACGTTATACGTTATACGTTATACGTTATACGTTATACGTTATACGTTATACGTTATACGTTATACGTTATACGTTATACGTTATACGTTATACGTTATACGTTATACGTTATACGTTATACGTTATACGTTATACGTTATACGTAATACGTTATACGACATACGTTATACGTTATACGTTATACGTTATACGTTGTACGTTATACGTTATACGTTATACGTTATGCGTTATAGGATATACGTTATACGTTATACGTTGTACGTTGTACGTTATACGTTATACGTTATACGTTGTACGTTATACGTTCTACGTTATACATTATACGTTAAACGTTGTACGTTATACGTTATACGTCATACGTTATACGTTATACGTTATACGTTATACGTTATACGTTATACGTTATACGTTATACGTTATACGTTATACGTTATACGTTATACGTTATACGTTATACGTTATACGTTCTACGTTATACGTTATACGTTAAACGTTGTACGTTATACGTTATACGTTATACGTTATTCGTTATACGTTATACGTTATACGTTATACGTTATACGTTATACGTTATACGTTATACGTTATACGTTATACGTTATACGTTATACGTTATACGTTATACGTTACACGTTATACGTTATACGTTATACTGTATACGTTATACGTTATACGTTATACGTTATACGTTATACGTCATACGTTATACGTTATACGTTATACGTTATACGTTCTACGTTATACGTTATACGTTAAACGTTGTACGTTATACGTTATACGTTATACCTTATACGTTATACGTTATACGTTATACGTTATACGTTATACATTATACGTTATACGTTATACGTTGAACGTTGTACGATATACGTTATACGTTATACGTTATACGTTATACGTTATACGTTAAACGTTGTACGTTATACGTTATACGTCATACGTTAAACTGTATACGTTATACGTTATACGTTATACGTTATACGTTATACTGTATACGTTATACGTTATACGTTATACGTTATACGCCATACGTTATACGTTATACGTTATACGTTATACGTTATACGTTATACGTTATACGTTATACGTTATACGTTATACGTTATACGTTATACGTTATACGTTATACGTTATACGTTACACGTTATACGTTATACGTTATACTGTATACGTTATACGTTATCCGTTATACGTTATACGTTATACGTTATACGTTCTACGTTATACGTTATACGTTAAACGTTGTACGTTATACGTTATACGTTATACGTTATTCGTTATACGTTATACGTTATACGTTATACGTTATACGTTATACGTTACACGTTATACGTTATACGTTACGCGTTATAAGATATACGTTATACGTTATACGTTGTACGTTATACGTCATACGTTATACGTTATACGTTATACGTTATACGTTCTACGTTATACGTTATACGTTAAACGTTGTACGTTATACGTTATACGTTATACGTTATACGTTACACGTTATACGTTATACGTTATACTGTATACGTTATACGTTATACGTTATACGTTATACGTTATACGTTATACGTTATACGTCATACGCTATACGTTATACGTTATACGTTATACGTCATACGTTATACGTTATACGTTATACGTTATACGTTCTACGTTATACGTTCTACGTTAAACGTTGTACGTTATACGTTATACGTTATACGTTATACGTTATACGTTATACGTTATACGTTATACGTTATACGTTATACGTTATACGTTATACGTTATACGTTATACGTTATACGTTATACGTTATACGTTATACGTTATACGTTATACGTTATACGTTATACGTTATACGTTATACGTTATACGTTATACGTTATACGTTATACGTTATACGTTATACGTTATACGTTATACGTTATACGTAATACGTTATACGACATACGTTATACGTTATACGTTATACGTTATACGTTGTACGTTATACGTTATACGTTATACGTTATGCGTTATAGGATATACGTTATACGTTATACGTTGTACGTTGTACGTTATACGTTATACGTTATACGTTGTACGTTATACGTTCTACGTTATACATTATACGTTAAACGTTGTACGTTATACGTTATACGTCATACGTTATACGTTATACGTTATACGTTATACGTAATACGTTATACGACATACGTTATACGTTATACGTTATACGTTATACGTTGTACGTTATACGTTATACGTTATACGTTATGCGTTATAGGATATACGTTATACGTTATACGTTGTACGTTGTACGTTATACGTTATACGTTATACGTTGTACGTTATACGTTCTACGTTATACATTATACGTTAAACGTTGTACGTTATACGTTATACGTCATACGTTATACGTTATACGTTATACGTTATACGTTATACGTTATACGTTATACGTTATGCGTTATAGGATATACGTTATACGTTATACGTTATACGTTATACGTTGTACGTTATACGTTATACGTTATACGTTATACGTTATACGTTATACGTTATACGTTATACGTTATACGTTATACGTTATACGTTATACGTTATACGTTATACGTTATACGTTATACGTTATACGTTATACGTTATACGTTATACGTTATACGTTATACGTTATACGTTATACGTTATACGTTATACGTAATACGTTATACGACATACGTTATACGTTATACGTTATACGTTATACGTTGTACGTTATACGTTATACGTTATACGTTATGCGTTATAGGATATACGTTATACGTTATACGTTGTACGTTGTACGTTATACGTTATACGTTATACGTTGTACGTTATACGTTCTACGTTATACATTATACGTTAAACGTTGTACGTTATACGTTATACGTCATACGTTATACGTTATACGTTATACGTTATACGTTATACGTTATACGTTATACGTTATACGTTATACGTTATACGTTATACGTTATACGTTATACGTTATACGTTCTACGTTATACGTTATACGTTAAACGTTATACGTTATTCGTTATACGTTATACGTTATACGTTATACGTTATACGTTATACGTTATACGTTATACGTTATACGTTATACGTTATACGTTATACGTTATACGTTATACGTTACACGTTATACGTTATACGTTATACTGTATACGTTATACGTTATACGTTATACGTTATACGTTATACGTCATACGTTATACGTTATACGTTATACGTTATACGTTCTACGTTATACGTTATACGTTAAACGTTGTACGTTATACGTTATACGTTATACCTTATACGTTATACGTTATACGTTATACGTTATACGTTATACATTATACGTTATACGTTATACGTTGAACGTTGTACGATATACGTTATACGTTATACGTTATACGTTATACGTTATACGTTATACGTTAAACGTTGTACGTTATACGTTATACGTCATACGTTAAACTGTATACGTTATACGTTATACGTTATACGTTATACGTTATACTGTATACGTTATACGTTATACGTTATACGTTATACGCCATACGTTATACGTTATACGTTATACGTTATACGTTATACGTTATACGTTATACGTTATACGTTATACGTTATACGTTATACGTTATACGTTATACGTTATACGTTATACGTTACACGTTATACGTTATACGTTATACTGTATACGTTATACGTTATACGTTATACGTTATACGTTATACGTTATACGTTCTACGTTATACGTTATACGTTAAACGTTGTACGTTATACGTTATACGTTATACGTTATTCGTTATACGTTATACGTTATACGTTATACGTTATACGTTATACGTTACACGTTATACGTTATACGTTACGCGTTATAAGATATACGTTATACGTTATACGTTGTACGTTATACGTCATACGTTATACGTTATACGTTATACGTTATACGTTCTACGTTATACGTTATACGTTAAACGTTGTACGTTATACGTTATACGTTATACGTTATACGTTACACGTTATACGTTATACGTTATACTGTATACGTTATACGTTATACGTTATACGTTATACGTTATACGTTATACGTTATACGTCATACGCTATACGTTATACGTTATACGTTATACGTCATACGTTATACGTTATACGTTATACGTTATACGTTCTACGTTATACGTTATACGTTAAACGTTGTACGTTATACGTTATACGTTATACGTTATACTTTATACGTTATACGTTATACGTTATACGTTATACGTTATACGTTATACGTTATACGTTATACGTTATACGTTATACGTTATACGTTATACGTTATACGTTATACGTTATACGTTATACGTTATACGTTATACGTTATACGTTATACGTTATACGTTATACGTTATACGTTATACGTTATACGTTATGCGTTATAGGATATACGTTATACGTTATACGTTATACGTTATACGTTGTACGTTATACGTTATACGTTATACGTTATACGTTATACGTTATACGTTATACGTTATACGTTATACGTTATACGTTATACGTTATACGTTATACGTTATACGTTATACGTTATACATTATACGTTATACGTTATACGTTATACGTTATACGTTATACGTTATACGTAATACGTTATACGACATACGTTATACGTTATACGTTATACGTTATACGTTGTACGTTATACGTTATACGTTATACGTTATGCGTTATAGGATATACGTTATACGTTATACGTTGTACGTTGTACGTTATACGTTATACGTTATACGTTGTACGTTATACGTTCTACGTTATACATTATACGTTAAACGTTGTACGTTATACGTTATACGTCATACGTTATACGTTATACGTTATACGTTATACGTTATACGTTATACGTTATACGTTATACGTTATATGTTATACGTTATACGTTATATGTTATACGTTATACGTTATACGTTATACGTTATGCGTTATAGGATATACGTTATACGTTATACGTTGTACGTTATACGTTATACGTTATACGTTATACGTTATACGTTATACGTTATACGTTATACGTTATACGTTATACGTTATACGTTATACGTTATACGTTAGATGTTATACGTTATACGTTATACGTTACACGTTATACGTTATACGTTATACGTTATACGTTATACGTTATACGTTATACGTTATACGTTATGCGTTATAGGATATACGTTATACGTTATACGTTGTACGTTATACGTTATACGATATACGTTAAACGTTATACGTTGTACGTTATACGTTATACGTTATACGTTATATGTTATACGTCATGCGATATACGTTATACGTTATTCGTTATACGGTATACGTTAAACGTTGTACGTTATACGTTATACGTTATACGTTATACGTTATACGTTGGACGTTATACGTTATACGTTATACGTTATACGTTATACGTTATACGTTATACGTTATACGTTATACGTTATACGTTATACGTTACACGTTATACGTTATACGTTATACTGTATACGTTATACGTTATACGTTATACGTTATACGTTATACGTCATACGTTATACGTTATACGTTATACGTTATACGTTGTACGTTATACGTTCTACGTTCTACGTTATACGTTATACGTTATACGTTATACGTTATACGTTAAACGTTATACGTTATATGTTACACGTTATACGTTATACGTTATACTGTATACGTTATACGTTATACGTTATACGTTATACGTTATACTGTATACGTTATACGTTATACGTTATACGTTATACGTTATACGTCATACGTTATACGTTATACGTTATACGTTATACGTTCTACGTTATACGTTGTACGTTATACGTTATACGTTATACGTTATACATTATACGTTATACGTTATACGTTATACGTTATACGTTATACGTTATACGTTATACGTTATACGTTATACGTTATACGTTATACGTTATACGTTAATCGTTATACGTTATACGTTATACGCTATACGTTATACGTTATACGTTATACGTTATACGTTATACGTTATACGTTATACGTTATACGTTATACGTTATACGTTATACGTTATACGTTATACGTTATACGTTATACGTTATACGTTATACGTTATACGTTATACGTTATACGTTATACGTTATACGTTATACGTTATACGTTATACGTTATACGTTATACGTTATGCGTTATAGGATATACGTTATACGTTATACGTTATACGTTATACGTTATACGTTATACGTTATACGTTATACGTTATACGTTATACGCTATACGTTATACGTTATACATTATACGTTATACGTTATACGTTATACGTTATACGTTATACGTTATACGTTATACGACATACGTTATACGTTATACGTTATACGTTATACGTTATACGTTGCACGTTATACGTTTTACGTTATACGTTATACGTTGGACGTTATACGTTATACGTTATACGTTATAAGTTATACGTTATACGTTATACGTTATACGTTATACGTTACACGTTATACGTTATACGTTATACTGTATACGTTATACGTTATACGTTATACGTTATACGTTATACGTCATACGTTATACGTTATACGTTATACGTTATACGTTGCACGTTATACGTTTTACGTTATACGTTATACGTTATACGTTATACGTTATACGTTATACGTTATACGTTATACGTTATATGTTACACGTTATACGTTATACGTTATACTGTATACGTTATACGTTATACGTTATACGTTATACGTTATACTGTATACGTTATACGTTATACGTTATACGTTATACGTTATACGTCATACGTTATACGTTATACGTTATACGTTATACGTTCTACGTTATACGTTATACGTTAAACGTTGTACGTTATACGTTATACGTTATACGTTATACGTTATACGTTACACGTTATACGTTATACGTTATACTGTATACGTTATACGTTATACGATATACGTTATACGTTATACGTTATACGTTATACGTTATACGTTATACGTTATACGTTATACGTTATGCGTTATAGGATATACATTATACGTTATACGTTGTACGTTATACGTTATACGTTATATGTTATACGTCATGCGATATACGTTATACGTTATTCGTTACACGTTATACGTTATACGTTATACGTTATACGTTATACGTTATACGTTATACGTTATACGTTATACGTTATACGTTATACGTTATACGTTATGCGTTATAGGATATACGTTATACGTTATACGTTGTACGTTATACGTTATACGTTATACGTTATATGTTATACGTCATGCGATATACGTTATACGTTATTCGTTATACGGTATACGTTAAACGTTGTACGTTATACGTTACACGTTATACGTTATACGTTATACGTTGGACGTTATACGTTATACGTTATACGTTATACGCCATACGTTATACGCCATACGTTATACGTTATACGTTATACGTTATACGTTATACGTTATACGTTATACGTTATACGTTATACGTTATACGTTATACGTTATACGTTATACGTTATACGTTATACGTTATACGTTACACGTTATACGTTATACGTTATACTGTATACGTTATACGTTATACGTTATACGTTATACGTTATACGTTATACGTTATACGTTATACGTTATACGTTATACGTTATACGTTATACGTTATACGTTATACGTTATACGTTATACGTTATGCGTTATAGGATATACGTTATACGTTATACGTTGTACGTTATATGTTATACGTTATACGTTATATGTTATACGTTATACGTTATACGTTGTACGTTATACGTTATACGTTATACGTTATACGTTATACGTTATACGTTAAACGTTGTACGTTATACGTTATACGTTATACGTTATACGTTATACGTTATACGTTATACGTTATACGTTATACGTTATACCTTATACGTTATACGTTATACGTTATACGTTATACATTATACGTTATACGTTGAACGTTGTACGATATACGTTATACGTTATACGTTATACGTTATACGTTATATGTTATACGTCATGCGATATACGTTATACGTTATTCGTTATACGGTATACGTTATACGTTATACGTTCTACGTTATACGTTATACGTTAAACGTTGTACGTTATACGTTATACGTTATACGTTATTCGTTATACGTTATACGTTATACGTTATACGTTGTACGTTATACGTTATACGTTATACGTTATACGTTATACGTTATGCGTTATAGGATATACGTTATACGTTATACGTTATACGTTATACGTTATACGTTATACGTTATACGTTATGCGTTATAGGATATACGTTATACGTTATACGTTGTACGTTATACGTTATACGTTATACGTTATACGTTATACGTTATACGTTATACGTTATACGTTATACGTTAAACGTTGTACGTTATACGTTATACGTTATACGTTATTCGTTATACGTTATACGTTATACGTTATACGTTATACGTTATGCGTTATAGGATATACGTTATACGTTATACGTTGTACGTTATACGTTATACGTTATACGTTATATGTTATACGTCATGCGATATACGTTATACGTTATTCGTTATACGGTATACGTTAAACGTTGTACGTTATACGTTATACGTTATACGTTATACGTTATACGTTGGACGTTATACATTATACGTTATACGTTATACGCCATACGTTATACGTTATACGTTATACGTTATACGTTATACGTTATACGTTATACGTTATACGTTATACGTTATACGTTATTCGTTATACGTTATACGTTACACGTTATACGTTATACGTTATTCGTTATACGTTATACGTTATACGTCATACGTTATACGTTATACGTTATACGTTATACGTTATACATTATACGTTATAAGTTATACGTTATACGTTATACGTTGTACGTTATACGTTATACGTTAGACGCTATACGTTATACGTTATACGTTATACGTTATACGTTATACGTCATACGTTATGCGTTATAGGATATACGTTATACGTTATACGTTGTACGTTATACGTTATACGTTATACGTTATACGTTATACGTTGTACGTTATACGTTCTACGTTATACGTTATACGTTAAACGTTGTACGTTATACGTTATACGTTATACGTTATACGTTATACGTTATACGTTACACGTTATACGTTATACGTTATACGTTATGCGTAATAGGATATACGTTATACGTTATACGTTATACGTTATACGTTATACGTTATACGTTATACGTTATACGTTATACGCTATACGTTATACGTTATACGTTATACGTTAAACGTTGTACGTTATACGTTATACGTCATACGTTATACGTTATACGTTATACGTTATACGTTATACGTTATACGTTATACGTTATACGTAATATGTAATACGTCATACGTTTTACGTTAATCGTTATACGTTATACGTTATATGTTATACGTTATACGTTATACGTTATACGTTATACGTTATACGTTATGCGTTATACGACATACGTTATACGTTATACGTTATACGTTATACGTTATACGATATACGTTATACGTTATACGTTATACGTTATACGTTATACGTTATACGTTATACGTTATACGTTATGCGTTATACGTTATACGTTATGCGTTATAGGTTATACGTTATACGTTATACGTTGTACGTTATACGTTATACGCTATACGTTATACGTTATACGTTGGACGTTATACGTTATACGTTATACGTTATACGCTATACGTTACACGTTATACGTTATACGTTATACGTTATACGTTGTACGTTATACGTTATACGTTATACGTTATACGTTATACGTTATACGTTATACGTTATACGTTATACGTTATACGTTATACGTTATACGTTATACGTTATACGTTATACGTTATACGTTATACGTTATACGTTATACCTTATACGTTATACGTTATACGTTATACTTTAAACGTTGTACGTTATACCTTATACGTTATACGTTATACGTTATGCGTTATACGTTATACGTTATACGTTATACGTTATACGTTATACGTTATACGTTATACGTTATACGTTATACGTTATACGTTATACGTTATACGTTATACGTCATACGTTATACGTTATACGTTATACGTTATACGTTACACATTATACGTTATAAGTTATACGTTATACGTTATACGTTGTACGTTATACGTTATACGTTATTCGTTATACGTTATACGTTATACGTTATACGTTATACGTTATACGTTATACGTTATACGTTATACGTTATACGTTATACGTTATACGTTAAACGTTGTACGTTATACGTTATACGTCATACGTTATACGTTATACGTTATACGTTATACGTTATACGTTATACGTTATACGTTATACGTTATACGTTATACGTTATACGTTATACGTTATACGTTATACGTTATACGTTATACGTTATACGTTATACGTTATACGTTATGCGTTATAGGATATACGTTATACGTTATACGTTATACGTTATACGTTATACGTTATACGTTATACGTTATACGTTATACGTTATACGCTATACGTTATACGTTATACATTATACGTTATACGTTATACGTTATACGTTATACGTTATACGTTATACGTTATACGACATACGTTATACGTTATACGTTATACGTTATACGTTATACGTTGCACGTTATACGTTTTACGTTATACGTTATACGTTGGACGTTATACGTTATACGTTATACGTTATAAGTTATACGTTATACGTTATACGTTATACGTTATACGTTACACGTTATACGTTATACGTTATACTGTATACGTTATACGTTATACGTTATACGTTATACGTTATACGTCATACGTTATACGTTATACGTTATACGTTATACGTTGCACGTTATACGTTTTACGTTATACGTTATACGTTATACGTTATACGTTATACGTTATACGTTATACGTTATACGTTATATGTTACACGTTATACGTTATACGTTATACTGTATACGTTATACGTTATACGTTATACGTTATACGTTATACTGTATACGTTATACGTTATACGTTATACGTTATACGTTATACGTCATACGTTATACGTTATACGTTATACGTTATACGTTCTACGTTATACGTTATACGTTAAACGTTGTACGTTATACGTTATACGTTATACGTTATACGTTATACGTTACACGTTATACGTTATACGTTATACTGTATACGTTATACGTTATACGATATACGTTATACGTTATACGTTATACGTTATACGTTATACGTTATACGTTATACGTTATACGTTATGCGTTATAGGATATACATTATACGTTATACGTTGTACGTTATACGTTATACGTTATATGTTATACGTCATGCGATATACGTTATACGTTATTCGTTACACGTTATACGTTATACGTTATACGTTATACGTTATACGTTATACGTTATACGTTATACGTTATACGTTATACGTTATACGTTATACGTTATGCGTTATAGGATATACGTTATACGTTATACGTTGTACGTTATACGTTATACGTTATACGTTATATGTTATACGTCATGCGATATACGTTATACGTTATTCGTTATACGGTATACGTTAAACGTTATACGTTATACGTTATACGTTATACGTTCTACGTTATACGTTATACGTTAAACGTTGTACGTTATACGTTATACGTTATACATTATACGTTATACGTTACACGTTATACGTTATACGTTATACTGTATACGTTATACGTTATACGATATACGTTATACGTTATACGTTATACGTTATACGTTATACGTTATACGTTATACGTTATACGTTATGCGTTATAGGATATACATTATACGTTATACGTTGTACGTTATACGTTATACGTTATATGTTATACGTCATGCGATATACGTTATACGTTATTCGTTACACGTTATACGTTATACGTTATACGTTATACGTTATACGTTATACGTTATACGTTATACGTTATACGTTATACGTTATACGTTATACGTTATGCGTTATAGGATATACGTTATACGTTATACGTTGTACGTTATACGTTATACGTTATACGTTATATGTTATACGTCATGCGATATACGTTATACGTTATTCGTTATACGGTATACGTTAAACGTTGTACGTTATACGTTACACGTTATACGTTATACGTTATACGTTGGACGTTATACGTTATACGTTATACGTTATACGCCATACGTTATACGCCATACGTTATACGTTATACGTTATACGTTATACGTTATACGTTATACGTTATACGTTATACGTTATACGTTATACGTTATACGTTATACGTTATACGTTATACGTTATACGTTATACGTTACACGTTATACGTTATACGTTATACTGTATACGTTATACGTTATACGTTATACGTTATACGTTATACGTTATACGTTATACGTTATACGTTATACGTTATACGTTATACGTTATACGTTATACGTTATACGTTATACGTTATACGTTATACGTTATGCGTTATAGGATATACGTTATACGTTATACGTTGTACGTTATATGTTATACGTTATACGTTATATGTTATACGTTATACGTTATACGTTGTACGTTATACGTTATACGTTATACGTTATACGTTATACGTTATACGTTAAACGTTGTACGTTATACGTTATACGTTATACGTTATACGTTATACGTTATACGTTATACGTTATACGTTATACGTTATACCTTATACGTTATACGTTATACGTTATACGTTATACATTATACGTTATACGTTGAACGTTGTACGATATACGTTATACGTTATACGTTATACGTTATACGTTATATGTTATACGTCATGCGATATACGTTATACGTTATTCGTTATACGGTATACGTTATACGTTATACGTTCTACGTTATACGTTATACGTTAAACGTTGTACGTTATACGTTATACGTTATACGTTATTCGTTATACGTTATACGTTATACGTTATACGTTATACGTTATACGTTATACGTTATACGTTATACGTTATACGTTATGCGTTATAGGATATACGTTATACGTTATACGTTATACGTTATACGTTATACGTTATACGTTATACGTTATGCGTTATAGGATATACGTTATACGTTATACGTTGTACGTTATACGTTATACGTTATACGTTATACGTTATACGTTATACGTTATACGTTATACGTTATACGTTAAACGTTGTACGTTATACGTTATACGTTATACGTTATTCGTTATACGTTATACGTTATACGTTATACGTTATACGTTATGCGTTATAGGATATACGTTATACGTTATACGTTGTACGTTATACGTTATACGTTATACGTTATATGTTATACGTCATGCGATATACGTTATACGTTATTCGTTATACGGTATACGTTAAACGTTGTACGTTATACGTTATACGTTATACGTTATACGTTATACGTTGGACGTTATACATTATACGTTATACGTTATACGCCATACGTTATACGTTATACGTTATACGTTATACGTTATACGTTATACGTTATACGTTATACGTTATACGTTATACGTTATTCGTTATACGTTATACGTTACACGTTATACGTTATACGTTATTCGTTATACGTTATACGTTATACGTCATACGTTATACGTTATACGTTATACGTTATACGTTATACATTATACGTTATAAGTTATACGTTATACGTTATACGTTGTACGTTATACGTTATACGTTAGACGCTATACGTTATACGTTATACGTTATACGTTATACGTTATACGTCATACGTTATGCGTTATAGGATATACGTTATACGTTATACGTTGTACGTTATACGTTATACGTTATACGTTATACGTTATACGTTGTACGTTATACGTTCTACGTTATACGTTATACGTTAAACGTTGTACGTTATACGTTATACGTTATACGTTATACGTTATACGTTATACGTTACACGTTATACGTTATACGTTATACGTTATGCGTAATAGGATATACGTTATACGTTATACGTTATACGTTATACGTTATACGTTATACGTTACACGTTATACGTTATACGTTATACTGTATACGTTATACGTTATACGATATACGTTATACGTTATACGTTATACGTTATACGTTATACGTTATACGTTATACGTTATACGTTATGCGTTATAGGATATACATTATACGTTATACGTTGTACGTTATACGTTATACGTTATATGTTATACGTCATGCGATATACGTTATACGTTATTCGTTACACGTTATACGTTATACGTTATACGTTATACGTTATACGTTATACGTTATACGTTATACGTTATACGTTATACGTTATACGTTATACGTTATGCGTTATAGGATATACGTTATACGTTATACGTTGTACGTTATACGTTATACGTTATACGTTATATGTTATACGTCATGCGATATACGTTATACGTTATTCGTTATACGGTATACGTTAAACGTTGTACGTTATACGTTACACGTTATACGTTATACGTTATACGTTGGACGTTATACGTTATACGTTATACGTTATACGCCATACGTTATACGCCATACGTTATACGTTATACGTTATACGTTATACGTTATACGTTATACGTTATACGTTATACGTTATACGTTATACGTTATACGTTATACGTTATACGTTATACGTTATACGTTATACGTTACACGTTATACGTTATACGTTATACTGTATACGTTATACGTTATACGTTATACGTTATACGTTATACGTTATACGTTATACGTTATACGTTATACGTTATACGTTATACGTTATACGTTATACGTTATACGTTATACGTTATACGTTATGCGTTATAGGATATACGTTATACGTTATACGTTGTACGTTATATGTTATACGTTATACGTTATATGTTATACGTTATACGTTATACGTTGTACGTTATACGTTATACGTTATACGTTATACGTTATACGTTATACGTTAAACGTTGTACGTTATACGTTATACGTTATACGTTATACGTTATACGTTATACGTTATACGTTATACGTTATACGTTATACCTTATACGTTATACGTTATACGTTATACGTTATACATTATACGTTATACGTTGAACGTTGTACGATATACGTTATACGTTATACGTTATACGTTATACGTTATATGTTATACGTCATGCGATATACGTTATACGTTATTCGTTATACGGTATACGTTATACGTTATACGTTCTACGTTATACGTTATACGTTAAACGTTGTACGTTATACGTTATACGTTATACGTTATTCGTTATACGTTATACGTTATACGTTATACGTTATACGTTATACGTTATACGTTATACGTTATACGTTATACGTTATGCGTTATAGGATATACGTTATACGTTATACGTTATACGTTATACGTTATACGTTATACGTTATACGTTATGCGTTATAGGATATACGTTATACGTTATACGTTGTACGTTATACGTTATACGTTATACGTTATACGTTATACGTTATACGTTATACGTTATACGTTATACGTTAAACGTTGTACGTTATACGTTATACGTTATACGTTATTCGTTATACGTTATACGTTATACGTTATACGTTATACGTTATGCGTTATAGGATATACGTTATACGTTATACGTTGTACGTTATACGTTATACGTTATACGTTATATGTTATACGTCATGCGATATACGTTATACGTTATTCGTTATACGGTATACGTTAAACGTTGTACGTTATACGTTATACGTTATACGTTATACGTTATACGTTGGACGTTATACATTATACGTTATACGTTATACGCCATACGTTATACGTTATACGTTATACGTTATACGTTATACGTTATACGTTATACGTTATACGTTATACGTTATACGTTATTCGTTATACGTTATACGTTACACGTTATACGTTATACGTTATTCGTTATACGTTATACGTTATACGTCATACGTTATACGTTATACGTTATACGTTATACGTTATACATTATACGTTATAAGTTATACGTTATACGTTATACGTTGTACGTTATACGTTATACGTTAGACGCTATACGTTATACGTTATACGTTATACGTTATACGTTATACGTCATACGTTATGCGTTATAGGATATACGTTATACGTTATACGTTGTACGTTATACGTTATACGTTATACGTTATACGTTATACGTTGTACGTTATACGTTCTACGTTATACGTTATACGTTAAACGTTGTACGTTATACGTTATACGTTATACGTTATACGTTATACGTTATACGTTACACGTTATACGTTATACGTTATACGTTATGCGTAATAGGATATACGTTATACGTTATACGTTATACGTTATACGTTATACGTTATACGTTATACGTTATACGTTATACGCTATACGTTATACGTTATACGTTATACGTTAAACGTTGTACGTTATACGTTATACGTCATACGTTATACGTTATACGTTATACGTTATACGTTATACGTTATACGTTATACGTTATACGTAATATGTAATACGTCATACGTTTTACGTTAATCGTTATACGTTATACGTTATATGTTATACGTTATACGTTATACGTTATACGTTATACGTTATACGTTATGCGTTATACGACATACGTTATACGTTATACGTTATACGTTATACGTTATACGATATACGTTATACGTTATACGTTATACGTTATACGTTATACGTTATACGTTATACGTTATACGTTATGCGTTATACGTTATACGTTATGCGTTATAGGTTATACGTTATACGTTATACGTTGTACGTTATACGTTATACGCTATACGTTATACGTTATACGTTGGACGTTATACGTTATACGTTATACGTTATACGCTATACGTTACACGTTATACGTTATACGTTATACGTTATACGTTGTACGTTATACGTTATACGTTATACGTTATACGTTATACGTTATACGTTATACGTTATACGTTATACGTTATACGTTATACGTTATACGTTATACGTTATACGTTATACGTTATACGTTATACGTTATACGTTATACCTTATACGTTATACGTTATACGTTATACTTTAAACGTTGTACGTTATACCTTATACGTTATACGTTATACGTTATGCGTTATACGTTATACGTTATACGTTATACGTTATACGTTATACGTTATACGTTATACGTTATACGTTATACGTTATACGTTATACGTTATACGTTATACGTCATACGTTATACGTTATACGTTATACGTTATACGTTACACATTATACGTTATAAGTTATACGTTATACGTTATACGTTGTACGTTATACGTTATACGTTATTCGTTATACGTTATACGTTATACGTTATACGTTATAAGTTATACGTTATACGTTATACGTTATACGTTATACGTTATACGTTATACGTTAAACGTTGTACGTTATACGTTATACGTCATACGTTATACGTTATACGTTATACGTTATACGTTATACGTTATACGTTATACGTTATACGTTATACGTTATACGTTATACGTTATACGTTATACGTTATACGTAATACGTTATACGTTATACGTTATACGTTATACGTTATACGTTATACGTTATACGTTATACGTTATACGTTATACGTTATACGACATACGTTATACGTTATACGTTATACGTTATACGTTATACGTTATACGTTATACGTTATACGTTATACGTTATACGTTATACGTTATACGTTATACGTTATACGTTATACGTTATACGTTATACGTTATACGTTATGCGTTATAGGATATACGTTATACGATATACGTTATACGTTATACGTTGTACGTTATACGTTATACGTTATACGTTATACGTTATACGTTATACGTTATACGTTATACGTTATACGTTATACGTTATACGTTATACGTTATAGGTTATACGTTATACGTTATACGTTATACGTTATACATTATACGTTATACGTTATACGTTATACGTTATACGTTATACGTTATACGTTATACGACATACGTTATACGTTATACGTTATACGTTATACGTTATACGTTATACGTTATACGTTATACGTTATGCGTTATAGGATATACGTTATACGTTATACTTTGTACGTTATACGTTATACGTTATACGTTATACGTTATACGTTATACATTATACGTTATACGTTATACGTTATACGTTATACGTTATACGTTATACGTTATACGACATACGTTATACGTTATACGTTATACGTTATACGTTATACGTTATACGTTATACGTTATACGCTATACGTTATACGTTATACGTTATACATTATACGTTATACGTTGTACGTTATACGTTATACGTTATACGTTATACGTTATACGTTATACGTTATACGTTATACGTTACACGTTATACGTTATACGTTATACGTTATACGTTATACGTTATATTATACGTTATACATTATACGTTATGTGTTATAGGATATACGTTTTACGTTATACGTTGTACGTTATACGTTATACATTATACGTTATACGTTATACGTTATACGTTAAACGTTGTACGTTATACGTTATACGTTATACGTTATACGTCATACGTTATACGTTATACGTTATACGTTATACGTTATACGTTATACCTTATACCATATACGTTATACGTTATACGTTATACGTTATACATTATACGTTATACGTTGAACGTTGTACGATATACGTTATACGTTATACGTTATACGTTATACGTTATACGTTATACGTTAAACGTTGTACGTTATACGTTATACGTCATACGTTATACGTTAAACGTTGTACGTTATACGTTATACGTTATACGTTATTCGTTATACGTAATACGTTATACGTTATACGTTATACGTTATACGTTATACGTTATACGTTATGCGTTATAGCATATACGTTATACGTTATACGTTGTACGTTATACGTTATACGTTGTACGTTATACGTTATACGTTATACGTTAAACGTTGTACGTTATACGTTATACGTTATACGTTATTCGTTATACGTTATACGTTATACGTTATACGTTATACGTTATACGTTATACGTTATACGTTATGCGTTATAGCATATACGTTATACGTTATACGTTGTACGTTATACGTTATACGTTGTACGTTATACGTTCTACGTTATACGTTATACGTTAAACGTTGTACGTTATACGTTATACGTCATACGTTATACGTTATACGTTATACGTTATACGTTCTACGTTATACGTTATACGTTAAACGTTGTACGTTATACGTTATACGTTATACGTTATACGTTATACGTTATACGTTATGCGTTATACGTTATACGTTATACGTTATACGTTATACGTTATACGTTATACGTTATACGTTATACGTTATACGTTATACGTTATACGTTATACCTTATACGTTATACGTTATACGTTATACTTTAAACGTTGTACGTTATACCTTATACGTTATACGTTATACGTTATGCGTTATACGTTATACGTTATACGTTATACGTTATACGTTATACGTTATACGTTATACGTTATACGTTATACGTTATACGTTATACGTTATACGTTATACGTCATACGTTATACGTTATACGTTATACGTTATACGTTATACATTATACGTTATAAGTTATACGTTATACGTTATACGTTGTACGTTATACGTTATACGTTATTCGTTATACGTTATACGTTATACGTTATACGTTATACGTTATACGTTATACGTTATACGTTATACGTTATACGTTATACGTTATACGTTAAACGTTGTACGTTATACGTTATACGTCATACGTTATACGTTATACGTTATACGTTAGACGTTGGACGTTATACGTTATACGTTATACGTTATACGTTATACGCTATACGTTATACGTTATACGTTATACGTTATACGTTATACGTTGTACGTTATACGTTATACGTTATAGGTTATACGTTATACGTTATACGTTATACGTTATACGTTATACGTTATACGTTATACGTTATACGTTATACGTTATACGTTATACGTTATACGTTATACGTTATAGGTTATACGTTATACGTTATACGTTATACGTTATACATTATACGTTATACGTTATACGTTATACGTTATACGTTATACGTTATACGTTATACGACATACGTTATACGTTATACGTTATACGTTATACGTTATACGTTATACGTTATACGTTATACGTTATGCGTTATAGGATATACGTTATACGTTATACGTTGTACGTTATACGTTATACGTTATACGTTATACGTTATACGTTATACATTATACGTTATACGTTATACGTTATACGTTATACGTTATACGTTATACGTTATACGTTATACGACATACGTTATACGTTATACGTTATACGTTATACGTTATACGTTATACGTTATACGTTATACGCTATACGTTATACGTTATACGTTATACATTATACGTTATACGTTGTACGTTATACGTTATACGTTATACGTTATACGTTATACGTTATACGTTATACGTTATACGTTACACGTTATACGTTATACGTTATACGTTATACGTTATATTATACGTTATACATTATACGTTATGTGTTATAGGATATACGTTTTACGTTATACGTTGTACGTTATACGTTATACATTATACGTTATACGTTATACGTTATAGGTTAAACGTTGTACGTTATACGTTATACGTTATACGTTATACGTTATACGTTATACGTTATACGTTATACGTTATACGTTATACGTTATACGTTATACCTTATACCATATACGTTATACGTTATACGTTATACGTTGTACATTATACGTTATACGTTGAACGTTGTACGATATACGTTATACGTTATACGTTATACGTTATACGTTATACGTTAAACGTTGTACGTTATACGTTATACGTTATACGTTATACGTTATACGTTATACGTTATACGTTCTACGTTATACGTTATACGTTAAACGTTGTACGTTATACGTTATACGTTATACGTTATTCGTTATACGTAATACGTTATACGTTATACGTTATACGTTATACGTTATACGTTATACGTTATGCGTTATAGCATATACGTTATACGTTATACGTTGTACGTTATACGTTATACGTTGTACGTTATACGTTATACGTTATACGTTAAACGTTGTACGTTATACGTTATACGTTATACGTTATTCGTTATACGTTATACGTTAAACGTTATACGTTATACGTTATACGTTATACGTTATACGTTATGCGTTATAGCATATACGTTATACGTTATACGTTGTACGTTATACGTTAAACGTTATACGTTATACGTTATACGTTATACGTTATACGTTATGCGTTATAGCATATACGTTATACGTTATACGTTGTACGTTATACGTTATACGTTGTACGTTATACGTTCTACGTTATACGTTATATGTTAAACGTTGTACGTTATACGTTATACGTCATACGTTATACGTTATACGTTATACGTTATACGTTCTACGTTATACGTTATACGTTAAACGTTGTACGTTATACGTTATACGTTATACGTTATACGTTATACGTTATACGTTATGCGTTATACGTTATACGTTATACGTTATACGTTATACGTTATACGTTATACGTTATACGTTATACGTTATACGTTATACGTTATACGTAATATGTAATACGTCATACGTTTTACGTTAATCATTATACGTTATACGTTACACGCTATACGTTATACGTTATACGTTATACGTTATACGTTATACGTTATACGTTATACGTTATACGTTATACGTTATACGTTATACGTTATACGTTATACGTTATACGTTATACGTAATATGTAATACGTCATACGTTTTACGTTAATCGTTATACGTTATACGTTACACGCTATACGTTATACCTTATACGTTATACGTTATACGTTATACGTTATACGTTATACGTTATACGTTATACGTTATACGTTATACGTTATACGTTATACGTTATACGTTATACGTTATACGTTATACGTTATACGTTATACGTTATACGTTATACGTTATACGTTATACGTTATGCGTTATAGGATATAAGTTATACGTTATACGTTGTACGTTATACGTTATACGTTATACGTTATACGTTATACGTTATACGTTATACGACATACGTTATACGTTATACGTTATACGTTATACGTTATACGTTATACGTTATACGTTATACGTTATACGTTATACGTTATACGTTATGCGTTATAGGATATACGTTATACGTTATACGTTGTACGTTATACGTTATACGCTATACGTTATACGTTATACGTTGGAAGTTATACGTTATACGTTATACGTTATACGCTATACGTTATACGTTATACGTTATACGTTATACGTTATACGTAGTACGTTATACGTTATACGTTATACGTTATACGTTATACGTTATACGTTATACGTTATACGTTATACGTTATACGTTATACGTTATACGTTATACGTTATACGTTATATTATACGTTAAACATTATACGTTATGTGTTATAGGATATACGTTATACGTTATACGTTGTACGTTATATGTTATACATTATACGATATACGTTATACGTTATACGTTAAACGTTGTACGTTATACGTTATACGTTATACGTTATACGTTATACGTTATACGTTATACGTTATACGTTATACGTTATGCGTTATAGGATATACGTTATACGTTATACGTTGTACGTTATACTTTATACGTTATACGTTATACGTTAGACGTTGGACGTTATACGTTATACGTTATACGTTATACGTTATACGCTATACGTTATACGTTATACGTTATACGTTATACGTTATACGTTGTACGTTATACGTTATACGTTATACGTTATACGTTATACGTTATACGTTATACGTTATACGTTATACGTTATACGTTATACGTTATACGTTATACGTTATACGTTATACGTTATACGTTATACGTTATACGTTATACGACACACGTTATACGTTATACGTTATACGTTATACGTTATACGTTATACGTTATACGTTATACGTTATACGTTATACGTTATACGTTATACGTTATACGTTATACGTTATACGTTATGCGTTATAGGATATACGTTATACGATATACGTTATACGTTATACGTTGTACGTTATACGTTATACGTTATACGTTATACGTTATACGTTATACGTTATACGTTATACGTTATACGTTATACGTTATACGTTATACGTTATATGTTATACGTTATACGTTATACGTTATACGTTATACGTTATACATTATACGTTATACGTTATACGTTATACGTTATACGTTATACGTTATACGTTATACGACATACGTTATACGTTATACGTTATACGTTATACGTTATACGTTATACGTTATACGTTATACGTTATACGTTATACGTTATACGTTATACGTTATACGTAATATGTAATACGTCATACGTTTTACGTTAATCGTTATACGTTATACGTTATACGCTATACGTTATACGTTATACGTTATACGTTATACGTTATACGTTATACGTTATACGTTATACGTTATACGTTATACGTTATACGTTATACGTTATACGTTATACGTTATACGTTATACGTTATACGTTATACGTTATACGTTATACGTTATACGTTATACGTTATACGTTATACGTTATACGTTATACGTTATGCGTTATAGGATATACGTTATACGTTATACGTTATACGTTATACGTTATACGTTATACGTTATACGTTATACGTTATACGCTATACGTTATACGTTATACGTTATACGTTAAACGTTGTACGTTATACGTTATACGTCATACGTTATACGTTATACGTTATACGTTATACGTTATACGTTATACGTTATACGTTATACGTTATACGTTATACGTTATACGTTATACGTTATACGCTATACGTTATACGTTATACGTTATGCGTTATAGGATATACGTTATACGTTATACGTTGTACGTTATACGTTATACGTTATACGTTATACGTTATACGTTGTACGTTATACGTTCTACGTTATACGTTATACGTTAAACGTTGTACGTTATACGTTATACGTTATACGTTATACGTTATACGTTATACGTTACACGTTATACGTTATACGTTATACGTTATGCGTTATAGGATATACGTTATACGTTATACGTTATACGTTATACGTTATACGTTATACGTTATACGTTATACGTTATACGCTATACGTTATACGTTATACGTTATACGTTAAACGTTGTACGTTATACGTTATACGTCATACGTTATACGTTATACGTTATACGTTATACGTTACACGTTATACGTTATACGTTATACGTAATATGTAATACGTCATACGTTTTACGTTAATCGTTATACGTTATACGTTATATGTTATACGTTATACGTTATACGTTATACGTTATACGTTATACGTTATACGTTATACGTTATACGTTATACGTTATACGTTATACGTTATACGTTATACGTTATACGTTATACGTTATACGTTATACGTTATACGTTATACGTTATACGTTATACGTTATACGTTATACGTTATACGTTATACGTTATACGTTATGCGTTATAGGATATACGTTATACGTTATACGTTATACGTTATACGTTATACGTTATACGTTATACGTTATACGTTATACGCTATACGTTATACGTTATACGTTATACGTTATACGTTATATGTTATACGTTATACGTTATGCGTTATAGGATATACGTTATACGATATACGTTATACGTTATACGTTGTACGTTATACGTTATACGTTATACGTTATACGTTATACGTTATACGTTATACGTTATACGTTATACGTTATACGTTATACGTTATACGTTATATGTTATACGTTATACGTTATACGTTATACGTTATACGTTATACATTATACGTTATACGTTATACGTTATACGTTTACGTTATACGTTATACGTTATACGTTATACGACATACGTTATACGTTATACGTTATACGTTATACGTTATACGTTATACGTTATACGTTATACGTTATACGTTATACGTTATGCGTTATAGGATATACGTTATACGTTATACGTTATACGTTGTACGTTATACGTTATACGTTATACGTTATACGTTATTCGTTATACGGTATACGTTAAACGTTGTACGTTATACGTTATACGTTATACGTTATACGTTATACGTTGTACGTTAATCGTTATACGTTATACGTTATACGCTATACGTTATACGTTATACGTTATACGTCATGCGATATGCGTTATACGTTATACGTTATACGTTATGCGCTATACGTTATACGTTATACGTTATACGTTATACGTTATACGTAATATGTAATACGTCATACGTTTTACGTTAATCGTTATACGTTATACGTTATACGCTATACGTTATACGTTATACGTTATACGTTATACGTTATACGTTATACGTTATACGTTATACGTTATACGTTATACGTTATACGTTATACGTTATACGTTATACGTTATACGTTATACGTTATACGTTATACGTTATACGTTATACGTTATACGTTATACGTTATACGTTATACGTTATACGTTATACGTTATACGTTATACGTTATGCGTTATAGGATATACGTTATACGTTATACGTTATACGTTATACGTTATACGTTATACGTTATACGTTATACGTTATACGCTATACGTTATACGTTATACGTTATACGTTAAACGTTGTACGTTATACGTTATACGTCATACGTTATACGTTATACGTTATACGTTATACGTTATACGTTATACGTTATACGTTATACGTTATACGTTATACGTTATACGTTATACGTTATACGCTATACGTTATACGTTATACGTTATGCGTTATAGGATATACGTTATACGTTATACGTTGTACGTTATACGTTATACGTTATACGTTATACGTTATACGTTGTACGTTATACGTTCTACGTTATACGTTATACGTTAAACGTTGTACGTTATACGTTATACGTTATACGTTATACGTTATACGTTATACGTTACACGTTATACGTTATACGTTATACGTTATGCGTTATAGGATATACGTTATACGTTATACGTTATACGTTATACGTTATACGTTATACGTTATACGTTATACGTTATACGCTATACGTTATACGTTATACGTTATACGTTAAACGTTGTACGTTATACGTTATACGTCATACGTTATACGTTATACGTTATACGTTATACGTTACACGTTATACGTTATACGTTATACGTAATATGTAATACGTCATACGTTTTACGTTAATCGTTATACGTTATACGTTATATGTTATACGTTATACGTTATACGTTATACGTTATACGTTATACGTTATGCGTTATACGACATACGTTATACGTTATACGTTATACGTTATACGTTATACGATATACGTTATACGTTATACGTTATACGTTATACGTTATACGTTATACGTTATACGTTATACGTTATGCGTTATACGTTATACGTTATGCGTTATAGGTTATACGTTATACGTTATACGTTGTACGTTATACGTTATACGCTATGCGTTATACGTTATACGTTATACGTTATACGCTATACGTTACACGTTATACGTTATACGTTATACGTTATACGTTGTACGTTATACGTTATACGTTATACGTTATACGTTATACGTTATACGTTATACGTTATACGTTATACGTTATACGTTATACGTTATACGTTATACGTTATACGTTATACGTTATACGTTATACCTTATACGTTATACGTTATACGTTATACTTTAAACGTTGTACGTTATACCTTATACGTTATACGTTATACGTTATGCGTTATACGTTATACGTTATACGTTATACGTTATACGTTATACGTTATACGTTATACGTTATACGTTATACGTTATACGTTATACGTTATACGTTATACGTCATACGTTATACGTTATACGTTATACGTTATACGTTATACATTATACGTTATAAGTTATACGTTATACGTTATACGTTGTACGTTATACGTTATACGTTATTCGTTATACGTTATACGTTATACGTTATACGTTATACGTTATACGTTATACGTTATACGTTATACGTTATACGTTATACGTTATACGTTATACGTTAAACGTTGTACGTTATACGTTATACGTCATACGTTATACGTTATACGTTATACGTTATACGTTATACGTTATACGTTATACGTTATACGTTATACGTTATACGTTATACGTTATACGTAATACGTTATACGTTATACGTTATACGTTATACGTTATACGTTATACGTTATACGTTATACGTTATACGTTATACGTTATACGACATACGTTATACGTTATACGTTATACGTTATACGTTATACGTTATACGTTATACGTTATACGTTATACGTTATACGTTATACGTTATACGTTATACGTTATACGTTATACGTTATGCGTTATAGGATATACGTTATACGATATACGTTATACGTTATACGTTATACGTTATACGTTATACGTTATACGTTATACGTTATGCGTTATAGGATATACGTTATACGTTATACGTTATACGTTATACGTTATACGTTATACGTTATACGTTATACGTTATATTATACGTTAAACATTATACGTTATGTGTTATAGGATATACGTTATACGTTATACGTTGTACGTTATATGTTATACATTATACGATATACGTTATACGTTATACGTTAAACGTTGTACGTTATACGTTATACGTTATACGTTATACGTTATACGTTATACGTTGTACGTTATACGTTATACGTTATACGTTATACGTTATACGTTATACGTTATACGACATACGTTATACGTTATACGTTATACGTTATACGTTATACGTTATACGTTATACGTTATGCGTTATAGGATATACGTTATACGTTATACGTTGTACGTTATACGTTATACGCTATACGTTATACGTTATACGTTGGACGTTATACGTTATACGTTATACGTTATACGCTATACGTTATACGTTATACGTTATACGTTATACGTTATACGTAGTACGTTATACGTTATACGTTATACGTTATACGTTATACGTTATACGTTATACGTTATACGTTATACGTTATACGTTATACGTTATACGTTATACGTTATACGTTATACGTTATATTATACGTTAAACATTATACGTTATGTGTTATAGGATATACGTTATACGTTATACGTTGTACGTTATATGTTATACATTATACGATATACGTTATACGTTATACGTTAAACGTTGTACGTTATACGTTATACGTTATACGTTATACGTTATACGTTATACGTTATACGTTATACGTTATGCGTTATAGGATATACGTTATACGTTATACGTTGTACGTTATACTTTATACGTTATACGTTATACGTTAGACGTTGGACGTTATACGTTATACGTTATACGTTATACGTTATACGCTATACGTTATACGTTATACGTTATACGTTATACGTTATACGTTGTACGTTATACGTTATACGTTATACGTTACACGTTATACGTTATACGTTATACGTTATACGTTATACGTTATACGTTATACGTTATACGTTATACGTTATACGTTATACGTTATACGTTATACGTTATACGTTATACGACACACGTTATACGTTATACGTTATACGTTATACGTTATACGTTATACGTTATACGTTATACGTTATACGTTATACGTTATACGTTATACGTTATACGTTATACGTTATACGTTATGCGTTATAGGATATACGTTATACGATATACGTTATACGTTATACGTTGTACGTTATACGTTATACGTTATACGTTATACGTTATACGTTATACGTTATACGTTATACGTTATACGTTATACGTTATACGTTATACGTTATATGTTATACGTTATACGTTATACGTTATACGTTATACGTTATACATTATACGTTATACGTTATACGTTATACGTTATACGTTATACGTTATACGTTATACGACATACGTTATACGTTATACGTTATACGTTATACGTTATACGTTATACGTTATACGTTATACGTTATACGTTATACGTTATACGTTATGCGTTATAGGATATACGTTATACGTTATACGTTGTACGTTATACGTTATACGTTATACGTTATACGTTATTCGTTATACGGTATACGTTAAACGTTGTACGTTATACGTTATACGTTATACGTTATACGTTATACGTTGTACGTTATACGTTATACGTTATACGTTATACGCTATACGTTATACGTTATACGTTATACGTCATGCGATATGCGTTATACGTTATACGTTATACGTTATGCGCTATACGTTATACGTTATACGTTATACGTTATACGTTATACGTAATATGTAATACGTCATACGTTTTACGTTAATCGTTATACGTTATACGTTATACGTTATACGTTATACGTTATACGTTATACGTTATACGTTATACGTTATACGTTATACGTTATACGTTATACGTCATACGTTATACGTTATACGTTATACGTTATACGTTATACATTATACGTTATAAGTTATACGTTATACGTTATACGTTGTACGTTATACGTTATACGTTATTCGTTATACGTTATACGTTATACGTTATACGTTATACGTTATACGTTATACGTTATACGTTATACGTTATACGTTATACGTTATACGTTATACGTTAAACGTTGTACGTTATACGTTATACGTCATACGTTATACGTTATACGTTATACGTTATACGTTATACGTTATACGTTATACGTTATACGTTATACGTTATACGTTATACGTTATACGTAATACGTTATACGTTATACGTTATACGTTATACGTTATACGTTATACGTTATACGTTATACGTTATACGTTATACGTTATACGACATACGTTATACGTTATACGTTATACGTTATACGTTATACGTCATACGTTATACGTTATACGTTATACGTTATACGTTATACGTTATACGTTATACGTTATACGTTATACGTTATGCGTTATAGGATATACGTTATACGATATACGTTATACGTTATACGTTATACGTTATACGTTATACGTTATACGTTATACGTTATGCGTTATAGGATATACGTTATACGTTATACGTTATACGTTATACGTTATACGTTATACGTTATGCGTTATAGGATATACGTTATACGTTATACGTTGTACGTTATACGTTATACGCTATACGTTATACGTTATACGTTGGACGTTATACGTTATACGTTATACGTTATACGCTATACGTTATACGTTATACGTTATACGTTATACGTTATACGTAGTACGTTATACGTTATACGTTATACGTTATACGTTATACGTTATACGTTATACGTTATACGTTATACGTTATACGTTATACGTTATACGTTATACGTTATACGTTATACGTTATATTATACGTTAAACATTATACGTTATGTGTTATAGGATATACGTTATACGTTATACGTTGTACGTTATATGTTATACATTATACGATATACGTTATACGTTATACGTTAAACGTTGTACGTTATACGTTATACGTTATACGTTATACGTTATACGTTATACGTTATACGTTATACGTTATGCGTTATAGGATATACGTTATACGTTATACGTTGTACGTTATACTTTATACGTTATACGTTATACGTTAGACGTTGGACGTTATACGTTATACGTTATACGTTATACGTTATACGCTATACGTTATACGTTATACGTTATACGTTATACGTTATACGTTGTACGTTATACGTTATACGTTATACGTTACACGTTATACGTTATACGTTATACGTTATACGTTATACGTTATACGTTATACGTTATACGTTATACGTTATACGTTATACGTTATGCGTTATAGGATATACGTTATACGTTATACGTTGTACGTTATACGTTATACGTTATACGTTATACGTTATTCGTTATACGGTATACGTTAAACGTTGTACGTTATACGTTATACGTTATACGTTATACGTTATACGTTGTACGTTATACGTTATACGTTATACGTTATACGCTATACGTTATACGTTATACGTTATACGTCATGCGATATGCGTTATACGTTATACGTTATACGTTATGCGCTATACGTTATACGTTATACGTTATACGTTATACGTTATACGTAATATGTAATACGTCATACGTTTTACGTTAATCGTTATACGTTATACGTTATACGTTATACGTTATACGTTATACGTTATACGTTATACGTTATACGTTATACGTTATACGTTATACGTTATACGTTATACGTTATACGTTATACGTTATACGTTATACGTTATACGTTATACGTTAAACGTTATACGTTATACGTTATACGTTATACGTTATACGTTATACGTTATACGTTATACGTTATACGTTATGCGTTATAGGATATACGTTATACGTTATACGTTATACGTTATACGTTATACGTTATACGTTATACGTTATACGTTATACGTTATACGCTATACGTTATACGTTATACGTTATACGTTAAACGTTGTACGTTATACGTTATACGTCATACGTTATACGTTATACGTTATACGTTATACGTTATACGTTATACGTTATACGTTATACGTTATACGTTATACGTTATACGTTATACGTTATACGCTATACGTTATACGTTATACGTTATGCGTTATAGGATATACGTTATACGTTGTACGTTATACGTTATACGTTGTACGTTATACGTTATACGTTGTACGTTATACGTTCTACGTTATACGTTATACGTTAAACGTTGTACGTTATACGTTATACGTTATACGTTATACGTTATACGTTATACGTTACACGTTATACGTTATACGTTATACGTTATACGTTATGCGTTATAGGATATACGTTATACGTTATACGTTATACGTTATACGTTATACGTTATACGTTATACGTTATACGTTATACGCTATACGTTATACGTTATACGTTATACGTTAAACGTTGTACGTTATACGTTATACGTCATACGTTATACGTTATACGTTATACGTTATACGTTATACGTTATACGTTATACGTTATACGTAATATGTAATACGTCATACGTTTTACGTTAATCGTTATACGTTATACGTTATATGTTATACGTTATACGTTATACGTTATACGTTATACGTTATACGTTATGCGTTATACGACATACGTTATACGTTATACGTTATACGTTATACGTTATACGATATACGTTATACGTTATACGTTATACGTTATACGTTATACGTTATACGTTATACGTTATACGTTATGCGTTATACGTTATACGTTATGCGTTATAGGTTATACGTTATACGTTATACGTTGTACGTTATACGTTATACGCTATACGTTATACGTTATACGTTGGACGTTATACGTTATACGTTATACGTTATACGCTATACGTTACACGTTATACGTTATACGTTATACGTTATACGTTGTACGTTATACGTTATACGTTATACGTTATACGTTATACGTTATACGTTATACGTTATACGTTATACGTTATACGTTATACGTTAAACGTTGTACGTTATACGTTATACGTCATACGTTATACGTTATACGTTATACGTTATACGTTATACGTTATACGTTATACGTTATACGTTATACGTTATACGTTATACGTTATACGTTATACGTTATACGTTATACGTTAAACGTTGTACGTTATACGTTATACGTCATACGTTATACGTTATACGTTATACGTTATACGTTATACGTTATACGTTATACGTTATACGTTATACGTTATACGTTATACGTTATACGTTATACGTTATACGTTATACGTTATATTATACGTTAAACATTATACGTTATGTGTTATAGGATATACGTTATACGTTATACGTTGTACGTTGTATGTTATACATTATACGATATACGTTATACGTTATACGTTAAACGTTATACGTTATACGTTATACGTTATACGTTATACGTTATACGTTATACGTTATACGTTATACGTTATACGTTATACGTTATACGTTATACGTTAAACGTTGTACGTTATACGTTATACGTCATACGTTATACGTTATACGTTATACGTTATACGTTATACGTTATACGTTATACGTTATACGTTATACCTTATACGTTATACGTTATACGTTATGCGTTATACGTTATACGTTATACGTTATACGTTATACGTTATACGTTATACGTTATACGTTATACGTTATACGTCATACGTTATACGTTATACGTTATACGTTATACGTTATACGTTATACGTTATACGTTATACGTTATACGTTATACGTTATACGTTATACGTAATACGTTATACGTTATACGTTATACGTTATACGTTATACGTTATACGTTATACGTTATACGTTATACGTTATACGTTATACGACATACGTTATACGTTATACGTTATACGTTATACGTTATACGTTATACGTTATACGTTATACGTTATACGTTATACGTTATACGTTATACGTTATACGTTATACTTTATACGTTATACGTTATGCGTTATAGGATATACGTTATACGATATACGTTATACGTTATACGTTGTACGTTATACGTTATACGTTATACGTTATACGTTATACGTTATACGTTATACGTTATACGTTATACGTTATACGTTATACGTTATACGTTATAGGTTATACGTTATACGTTATACGTTATACGTTATACATTATACGTTATACGTTATACGTTATACGTTATACGTTATACGTTATACGTTATACGACATACGTTATACGTTATACGTTATACGTTATACGTTATACGTAATACGTTATACGTTATACGTTATGCGTTATAGGATATACGTTATACGTTATACGTTGTACGTTATACGTTATACGTTATACGTTATACGTTATACGTTATACATTATACGTTATACGTTATACGTTATACGTTATACGTTATACGTTATACGTTATACGACATACGTTATACGTTATACGTTATACGTTATACGTTATACGTTATACGTTATACGTTATACGTTATACGCTATACGTTATACGTTATACGTTATACATTATACGTTATACGTTGTACGTTATACGTTATACGTTATACGTTATACGTTATACGTTATACGTTATACGTTATACGTTACACGTTATACGTTATACGTTATACGTTATACGTTATACGTTATATTATACGTTATACATTATACGTTATGTGTTATAGGATATACGTTTTACGTTATACGTTGTACGTTATACGTTATACATTATACGTTATACGTTATACGTTATACGTTAAACGTTGTACGTTATACGTTATACGTTATACGTTATACGTTATACGTTATACGTTATACGTTATACGTTATACGTTATACGTTATACCTTATACCATATACGTTATACGTTATACGTTATACGTTATACATTATACGTTATACGTTGAACGTTGTACGATATACGTTATACGTTATACGTTATACGTTATACGTTATACGTTAAACGTTGTACGTTATACGTTATTCGTCATACGTTATACGTTAAACGTTGTACGTTATACGTTATACGTTATACGTTATTCGTTATACGTAATACGTTATACGTTATACGTTATACGTTATACGTTATACGTTATACGTTATGCGTTATAGCATATACGTTATACGTTATACGTTGTACGTTATACGTTATACGTTGTACGTTATACGTTATACGTTATACGTTATACGTTATACGTTATACGTTATACGTTATACGTTATACGTTATACGTTATACGTTATACGTTAAACGTTGTACGTTATACGTTATACGTCATACGTTATACGTTAAACGTTGTACGTTATACGTTATACGTTATACGTTATTCGTTATACGTAATACGTTATACGTTATACGTTATACGTTATACGTTATACGTTATACGTTATGCGTTATACGTTATACGTTATTCGTTATACGTAATACGTTATACGTTATACGTTATACGTTATACGTTATACGTTATACATTATACGTTATACGTTGTACGTTATACGTTATACGTTATACGTTATACGTTATACGTTATACGTTATACGTTATACGTTACACGTTATACGTTATACGTTATACGTTATACGTTATACGTTATACGTTATACGTTATGCGTTATAGGATATACGTTATACGATATACGTTATACGTTATACGTTGTACGTTATACGTTATACGTTATACGTTATACGTTATACGTTATACGTTATACGTTATACGTTATACGTTATACGTTATACGTTATACGTTATAGGTTATACGTTATACGTTATACGTTATACGTTATACATTATACGTTATACGTTATACGTTATACGTTATACGTTATACGTTATACGTTATACGTTATGCGTTATAGGATATACGTTATACGATATACGTTATACGTTATACGTTGTACGTTATACGTTATACGTTATACGTTATACGTTATACGTTATACGTTATACGTTATACGTTATACGTTATACGTTATACGTTATACGTTATACGTTATACGTTATACGACATACGTTATACGTTATACGTTATACGTTATACGTTATACGTTATACGTTATACGTTATACGTTATACGTTATACGTTATACGTTATACGTTATACGTTATACGTTATACGTTATGCGTTATAGGATATACGTTATACGATATACGTTATACGTTATACGTTGTACGTTATACGTTATACGTTATACGTTATACGTTATACGTTATACGTTATACGTTATACGTTATACGTTATACGTTATACGTTATACGTTATAGGTTATACGTTATACGTTATACGTTATACGTTATACATTATACGTTATACGTTATACGTTATACGTTATACGTTATACGTTATACGTTATACGACATACGTTATACGTTATACGTTATACGTTATACGTTATACGTTATACGTTATACGTTATACGTTATGCGTTATAGGATATACGTTATACGTTATACGTTGTACGTTATACGTTATACGTTATACGTTATACGTTATACGTTATACATTATACGTTATACGTTATACGTTATACGTTATACGTTATACGTTATACGTTATACGACATACGTTATACGTTATACGTTATACGTTATACGTTATACGTTATACGTTATACGTTATACGCTATACGTTATACGTTATACGTTATACATTATACGTTATACTTTGTACGTTATACGTTATACGTTATACGTTATACGTTATACGTTATACGTTATACGTTATACGTTACACGTTATACGTTATACGTTATACGTTATACGTTATACGTTATATTATACGTTATACATTATACGTTATGTGTTATAGGATATACGTTTTACGTTATACGTTGTACGTTATACGTTATACATTATACGTTATACGTTATACGTTATACGTTAAACGTTGTACGTTATACGTTATACGTTATACGTTATACGTTATACGTTATACGTTATACGTTATACGTTATACGTTATACGTTTTACCTTATACCATATACGTTATACGTTATACGTTATACGTTATACATTATACGTTATACGTTGAACGTTGTACGATATACGTTATACGTTATACGTTATACGTTATACGTTATACGTTAAACGTTGTACGTTATACGTTATACGTCATACGTTATACGTTAAACGTTGTACGTTATACGTTATACGTTATACGTTATTCGTTATACGTAATACGTTATACGTTATACGTTATACGTTATACGTTATACGTTATACGTTATGCGTTATAGCATATACGTTATACGTTATACGTTGTACGTTATACGTTATACGTTGTACGTTATACGTTATACGTTATACGTTATACGTTATGCGTTATACGTTATACGTTGTACGTTATACGTTCTACGTTATACGTTATACGTTAAACGTTGTACGTTATACGTTATACGTCATACGTTATACGTTATACGTTATACGTTATACGTTCTACGTTATACGTTATACGTTAAACGTTGTACGTTATACGTTATACGTTATACGTTATACGTTATACGTTATACGTTATGCGTTATACGTTATACGTTATACGTTATACGTTATACGTTATACGTTATACGTTATACGTTATACGTTATACGTTATACGTTATACGTTATACCTTATACGTTATACGTTATACGTTATACTTTAAACGTTGTACGTTATACCTTATACGTTATACGTTATACGTTATGCGTTATACGTTATACGTTATACGTTATACGTTATACGTTATACGTTATACGTTATACGTTATACGTTATACGTTATACGTTATACGTTATACGTTATACGTTATACGTTATACGTCATACGTTATACGTTATACGTTATACGTTATACGTTATACATTATACGTTATAAGTTATACGTTATACGTTATACGTTGTACGTTATACGTTATACGTTATTCGTTATACGTTATACGTTATACGTTATACGTTATACGTTATACGTTATACGTTATACGTTATACGTTATACGTTATACGTTATACGTTAAACGTTGTACGTTATACGTTATACGTCATACGTTATACGTTATACGTTATACGTTAGACGTTGGACGTTATACGTTATACGTTATACGTTATACGTTATACGCTATACGTTATACGTTATACGTTATACGTTATACGTTATACGTTGTACGTTATACGTTATACGTTATAGGTTATACGTTATACGTTATACGTTATACGTTATACGTTATACGTTATACGTTATACGTTATACGTTATACGTTATACGTTATACGTTATACGTTATACGTTATACGTTATACGTTATACGTTATACGTTATACGTTATACGTTATACGACATACGTTATACGTTATACGTTATACGTTATACGTTATACGTTATACGTTATACGTTATACGTTATACGTTATACGTTATACGTAATACGTTATACGTTATACGTTATACGTTATGCGTTATAGGATACACGTTATACGATATACGTTATACGTTATACGTTGTACGTTATACGTTATACGTTATACGTTATACGTTATACGTTATACGTTATACGTTATACGTTATACGTTATACGTTATACGTTATACGTTATAGGTTATACGTTATACGTTATACGTTATACGTTATACATTATACGTTATACGTTATACGTTATACGTTATACGTTATACGTTATACGTTATACGACATACGTTATACGTTATACGTTATACGTTATACGTTATACGTTATACGTTATACGTTATACGTTATGCGTTATAGGATATACGTTATACGTTATACGTTGTACGTTATACGTTATACGTTATACGTTATACGTTATACGTTATACATTATACGTTATACGTTATACGTTATACGTTATACGTTATTCGTTATACGTTATACGACATACGTTATACGTTATACGTTATACGTTATACGTTATACGTTATACGTTATACGTTATACGCTATACGTTATACGTTATACGTTATACATTATACGTTATACGTTGTACGTTATACGTTATACGTTATACGTTATACGTTATACGTTATACGTTATACGTTATACGTTACACGTTATACGTTATACGTTATACGTTATACGTTATATTATACGTTATACATTATACGTTATGTGTTATAGGATATACGTTTTACGTTATACGTTGTACGTTATACGTTATACATTATACGTTATACGTTATACGTTATACGTTAAACGTTGTACGTTATACGTTATACGTTATACGTTATACGTTATACGTTATACGTTATACGTTATACGTTATACGTTATACGTTATACGTTATACCTTATACCATATACGTTATACGTTATACGTTATACGTTGTACATTATACGTTATACGTTGAACGTTGTACGATATACGTTATACGTTATACGTTATACGTTATACGTTATACGTTAAACGTTGTACGTTATACGTTATACGTCATACGTTATACGTTATACGTTATACGTTATACGTTCTACGTTATACGTTATACGTTAAACGTTGTACGTTATACGTTATACGTTATACGTTATTCGTTATACGTAATACGTTATACGTTATACGTTATACGTTATACGTTATACGTTATACGTTATGCGTTATAGCATATACGTTATACGTTATACGTTGTACGTTATACGTTATACGTTGTACGTTATACGTTATACGTTATACGTTATACGTTAAACGTTATACGTTATACGTTATACGTTATTCGTTATACGTTATACGTTATACGTTATACGTTATACGTTATACGTTATACGTTATACGTTATGCGTTATAGCATATACGTTATACGTTATACGTTATGCGTTATAGCATATACGTTATACGTTATACGTTGTACGTTATACGTTATACGTTGTACGTTATACGTTCTACGTTATACGTTATACGTTAAACGTTGTACGTTATACGTTATACGTCATACGTTATACGTTATACGTTATACGTTATACGTTCTACGTTATACGTTATACGTTATACGTTATACGTTATACGTTATACGTTATGCGTTATACGTTATACGTTATACGTTATACGTTATACGTTATACGTTATACGTTATACGTTATACGTTATACGTTATACGTTATACGTAATATGTAATACGTCATACGTTTTACGTTAATCATTATACGTTATACGTTACACGCTATACGTTATACGTTATACGTTATACGTTATACGTTATACGTTATACGTTATACGTTATACGTTATACGTTATACGTTATACGACATACGTTATACGTTATACGTTATACGTTATACGTTATACGTTATACGTTATACGTTATACGTTATACGTTATACGTTATACGACATACGTTATACGTTATACGTTATACGTTAAACGTTGTACGTTATACGTTATACGTTATACGTTATACGTTATACGTTATACGTTGGACGTTATACGTTATACGTTATACGTTATACGTTATACGTTATACGCTATACGTTATACGTTATACGTTATACATTATACGTTATACGTTGTACGTTATACGTTATACGTTATACGTTATGCGTTATAGGATATACGTTATACGTTATACGTTATACGTTAAACGTTGTACGTTATACGTTATACGTTATACGTTATACGTTATACGTTATACGTTGGACGTTATACGTTATAGGATATACGTTATACGTTATACGTTATACGTTAAACGTTGTACGTTATACGTTATACGTTATACGTTATACGTTATACGTTATACGTTGGACGTTATACGTTATACGTTATACGTTATACGTTATACGTTATACGCTATACGTTATACGTTATACGTTATACGTTATACGTTATACGTTATACGTTATACGTTATACGTTATACGTTATACGTTATACGTTATACGTTAGACGTTATACGTTATACGTTATACGTTATACGTTATACGTTATACGTTATACGTTACACGTTATACGTTATACGTTATACGTTATACGTTATACGTTATGCGTTATAGGATATACGTTATACGTTATACGTTATACGTTAAACGTTGTACGTTATACGTTATACGTTATACGTTATACGTTATACGTTATACGTTGGACGTTATACGTTATACGTTATACGTTATACGTTATACGTTATACGCTATACGTTATACGTTATACGTTATACATTATACGTTATACGTTGTACGTTATACGTTATACGTTATACGTTATACGTTATATGTTATACGTCATGCGATATACGTTATACGTTATTCGTTATACGGTATACGTTAAACGTTGTACGTTATACGTTATACGTTATACGTTATACGTTATACGTTGGACGTTATACGTTATACGTTATACGTTATACGTTATACGTTATACGTTATACGTTATACGTTATACGTTATACGTTATGCGTTATAGGATATACGTTATACGTTATACGTTGTACGTTATACGTTATACGATATACGTCATACGTTATACGTTATACGTTATACGTTATACGTTATACGTTATACGTTATACGTTAAACGTTGTACGTTATACGTTATACGTCATACGTTATACGTTATACGTTATACGTTATACGTTATACGTTACACGTTATACGTTATACGTTATACTGAATACGTTATACGTTATACGTTATACGTTATACGTTATACTGTATACGTTATACGTTATACGTTATACGTTATACGTTATACGTCATACGTTATACGTTATACGTTATACGTTATACGTTCTACGTTATACGTTATACGTTAAACGTTGTACGTTATACGTTATACGTTATACGTTATACGTTATACGTTACACGTTATACGTTATACGTTATACTGTATACGTTATACGTTATACGTTATACGTTATACGTTATACGTTATACGTTATACGTTATACGTTATACGTTATACGTTATGCGTTATAGGATATACGTTATACGTTATACGTTGTACGTTATACGTTATACGTTGTACGTTATACGTTCTACGTTATACGTTATACGTTAAACGTTGTACGTTATACGTTATACGTCATACGTTATACGTTATACGTTATACGTTATACGTTATACGTTATACATTATACGTTATACGTTATACGTTATACGTTATACGTTATACGTTATACGTTATACGTTATACGTTATACGTTAAACGTTGTACGTTATACGTTATACGTTATACGTTATACGTTATACGTTATACGTTATACGTTATACGTTATACGTTATACGTTGTACGTTATACGTTATACGACATACGTTATACGTTATACGTTATACGTTATACGTTATACGTTATACGTTATACGTTATACGTTATACGTTATACGTTATACGTTATACGTTATACGTTATACGTTATACGTTATACGACATACGTTATACGTTATACGTTATACGTTATACGTTATACGTTATACGTCATACGTTATACGTTATACGTTATACGTTATACGTTCTACGTTATACGTTATACGTTAAACGTTGTACGTTATACGTTATACGTTATACGTTATACGTTATACGTTACACGTTATACGTTATACGTTATACGTTAGACGTTATACGTTATACGTTATACGTTATGCGTTATAGGATATACGTTATACGTTATACGTTATACGTTATAAGTTGTACGTTATACGTTATACGTTATACGTTATACGTTATACGTTACACGTTATACGTTATACGTTATACGTTATACGATATACGTTATACGTTATACGTTATACATTATACGTTATACGTTATACGTTATACGTTATACGTTATACGTTATACGTTATACGACATACGTTATACGTTATACGTTATACGTTATACGTTATACGTTGTACGTTATACGTTATACGTTGTACGTTATACGTTATACGTTATACGTTATACGTTATACGTTATACATTATACGTTATACGTTGTACGTTATACGTTATACGTTATACGTTATACGTTATATGTTATACGTCATGCGATATACGTTATACGTTATTCGTTATACGGTATACGTTAAACGTTGTACGTTATACGTTATACGTTATACGTTATACGTTATACGTTGGACGTTATACGTTATACGTTATACGTTATACGTTATACGTTATACGTTATACGTTATACGTTATACGTTATACGTTATGCGTTATAGGATATACGTTATACGTTATACGTTGTACGTTATACGTTATACGATATACGTCATACGTTATACGTTATACGTTATACGTTATACGTTATACGTTATACGTTATACGTTAAACGTTGTACGTTATACGTTATACGTCATACGTTATACGTTATACGTTATACGTTATACGTTATACGTTACACGTTATACGTTATACGTTATACTGAATACGTTATACGTTATACGTTATACGTTATACGTTATACTGTATACGTTATACGTTATACGTTATACGTTATACGTTATACGTCATACGTTATACGTTATACGTTATACGTTATACGTTCTACGTTATACGTTATACGTTATACGTTACACGTTATACGTTATACGTTATACGTTATACGTTATACGTTATGCGTTATAGGATATACGTTATACGTTATACGTTATACGTTAAACGTTGTACGTTATACGTTATACGTTATACGTTATACGTTATACGTTATACGTTGGACGTTATACGTTATACGTTATACGTTATACGTTATACGTTATACGTTATACGTTATACGTTATACGTTATACGTTATACGTTATGCGTTATAGGATATACGTTATACGTTAATCGTTGTACGTTATACGTTATACGTTATACGTTATACGTTATACGTTATACGTTATACGTTATACCTTATACGTTATACGTTATACGTTATACGTTGTACATTATACGTTATACGTTGAACGTTGTACGATATACGTTATACGTTATACGTTATACGTTATACGTTATACGTTAAACGTTGTACGTTATACGTTATACGTTATACGTTCTACGTTATACGTTATACGTTAAACGTTGTACGTTATACGTTATACGTTATACGTTATACGTTATACGTTATACGTTATACGTTATACGTTCTACGTTATACGTTATACGTTAAACGTTGTACGATATACGTTATACGTTATACGTTATACGTTATACGTTATACGTTATACGTTATACGTTATACGTTATACGTTATACGTTATACGTTATACGTTATACGTTATACGTTATACGTTATACGTTATACGTTATACGTTATACGTTATACGTTATACGTTATACGTTATGCGTTATAGGATATACGTTATACGTTATACGTTGTACGTTATACGTTATACGTTATACGTTATACGTTATACGTTATACGTTATACGTTATACGTTATACGTTATACGTTATACGTTATACGTTATACGTTATACGTTATACGTTATACGTTATACGTTATACGTTATACGTTATACGTTATACGTTATACGTTATACGTTATGCGTTATAGGATATACGTTATACGTTATACGTTGTACGTTATACGTTATACGTTATACGTTATACGTTATACGTTATACGTTATACGTTATACGTTATACCTTATACGTTATACGTTATACGTTATACGTTGTACATTATACGTTATACGTTGAACGTTGTACGATATACGTTATACGTTATACGTTATACGTTATACGTTATACGTTAAACGTTGTACGTTATACGTTATACGTCATACGTTATACGTTATACGTTATACGTTATACGTTCTACGTTATACGTTATACGTTAAACGTTGTACGTTATACGTTATACGTTATACGTTATACGTTATACGTTATACGTTATACGTTATACGTTATACGTTATACGTTATACGTTATACGTTATACGTTATACGTTATACGTTATACGTTATACGTTATACGTTATACGTTATACGTTATACGTTATACGATATACGTTGTACGTTATACGTTATACGTTATACGTTATACGTTAGACGTTGTACGTTATACGTTACACGTTATACGTTATACGTTATACGTTATACGTTATACGTTATACGTTATACGTTATACGTTATACGTTACACGTTATACGTTATACGGTATACGTTATACGTTATACGTTATACGTTATACGTTATACGTTATACGTTGTACGTTATACGTTATACGTTATACGTTATACGTTATACGTTAGACGTTGTACGTTATACGTTATACGTTATACGTTATACGCTATACGTTATACGTTATACGTTATACGTTATACGTTATACGTTATACGTTATACGTTATACGTTATACGTTATACGTTATACGTTATACGTTATACATTACACGTTATACGTTATACGTTATACGTTATACGTTATACGTTATACGTTATACGTTATACGTTATACGTTATACGTTATACGTTATGCGTTATACGTTATGCGTTATAGGATATACGTTATACGTTATACGTTGTACGTTATACGTTATACGTTATACGTTATATGTTATACGTCATGCGATATACGTTATACGTTATTCGTTATACGGTATACGTTAAACGTTGTACGTTATACGTTATACGTTATACGTTATACGTTATACGTTGGACGTTATACGTTATACGTTATACGTTATACGTTATACGCCATACGTTATACGTTATACGTTGAACGTTGTACGATATACGTTATACGTTATACGTTATACGTTATACGTTATACGTTATACGTTAAACGTTGTACGTTATACGTTATACGTCATACGTTATACGTTATACGTTATACGTTCTACGTTATACGTTATACGTTAAACGTTGTACGTTATACGTTATACGATATACGTTACACGTTATACGTTATACGTTATACGTTATACGTTATACGTTATACGTTATACGTTATACGATATACGTTGTACGTTATACGTTATACGTTATACGTTATACGTTAGACGTTGTACGTTATACGTTATACGTTATACGTTATACGCTATACGTTATACGTTATACGTTATACGTTATACGTTATACGTTATACGTTATACGTTATACGTTATACGTTATACGTTATACGTTATACGTTATACGTTATACGTTATACGTTATACGTTATACGTTATACGTTATACGTTATACGTTATGCGTTATACGTTATACGTTATACGTTATACGTTATACGTTATACGTTATACGTTATACGTTATACGTTATACGTTATACGTTATACATTACACGTTATACGTTATACGTTATACGTTATACGTTATACGTTATACGTTATACGTTATACGTTATACGTTATACGTTATACGTTATACGTTATGCGTTATACGTTATGCGTTATAGGATATACGTTATACGTTATACGTTGTACGTTATACGTTATACGTTATACGTTATATGTTATACGTCATGCGATATACGTTATACGTTATTCGTTATACGGTATACGTTAAACGTTGTACGTTATACGTTATACGTTATACGTTATACGTTATACGTTGGACGTTATACGTTATACGTTATACGTTATACGTTATACGCCATACGTTATACGTTATACGTTATACGTTATACGTTATACGTTATACGTTATACGTTATACGTTATACGTTATACGTTATACGATATACGTTATACGTTATACGTTATACGGTATACGTTAAACGTTGTACGTTATACGTTATACGTTATACGTTATACGTTATACGTTGGACGTTATACGTTATACGTGATACGTTATACGTTATACGCCATACGTTATACGTTATACGTTATACGATATACGTTATACGTTATACGTTATACGTTATACGTTATACGTTATACGTTATACGTTATGCGTTATAGGATATACGTAATACGTTAAACGTTATACGTTATACGTTGTACGTTATACGTTATACGTTATACGTTATACGTTATACGTTATACGTTATACGTTATACGTTATACGTTATACGTTATACGTTATACGTTATACGTTATACGTTATACATTATACGTTATACGTTATACGTTATACGTTATACGTTATACGTAATACGTTATACGACATACGTTATACGTTATACGTTATACGTTATACGTTGTACGTTATACGTTATACGTTATACGTTATGCGTTATAGGATATACGTTATACGTTATACGTTGTACGTTGTACGTTATACGTTATACGTTATACGTTGTACGTTATACGTTCTACGTTATACATTATACGTTAAACGTTGTACGTTATACGTTATACGTCATACGTTATACGTTATACGTTATACGTTATACGTTATACGTTATACGTTATACGTTATACTGTATACGTTATACGTTATACGTTATACGTTATACGTTATACGTTATACGTTATACGTTATACGTTATACGTTATACGTTATACGTTATACGTTATACGTTATACGTTATACGTTATACGTTATACGTTATACGTTATACGTTATACGTTATACGTTACACGTTATACGTTATACGTTACGCGTTATAAGATATACGTTATACGTTATACGTTGTACGTTATACGTCATACGTTATACGTTATACGTTATACGTTATACGTTATACGTTCTACGTTATACGTTGAACGTTGTACGATATACGTTATACGTTATACGTTATACGTTATACGTTATACGTTAAACGTTGTACGTTATACGTTATACGTCATACGTTATACGTTATACGTTATACGTTATACGTTATACGTTATACGTTGTACGTTATACGTTATACGTTATACGTTATACGTTATACGTTATACGTTATACGTTCTACGTTATACGTTATACGTTAAACGTTGTACGTTATACGTTATACGATATACGTTATACGTTACACGTTATACGTTATACGTTATACTGTATACGTTATACGTTATACGTTATACGTTATACGTTATACGTCATACGTTATACGTTATACGTTATACGTCATACGTTATACGTTATACGTTATACGTTATACGTTATACGTTATACGTTATGCGTTATACGTTATGCGTTATAGGATATACGTTATACGTTATACGTTGTACGTTATACGTTATACGTTATACGTTATATGTTATACGTCATGCGATATACGTTATACGTTATTCGTTATGCGTTATACGTTATACGTTATACGTTGGACGTTATACGTTATACGTTATACGTTATACGCCATACGTTATACGTTATACGTTATACGTTATACGTTATACGTTATACGTTATACGTTATACGTTATACGTTATACGTTATACGTTATACGTTATACGTTATACGTAATACGTTATACGTTATACGTTATACGTTACACGTTATACGTTATACGTTATACTGTATACGTTATACGTTATACGTTATACGTTATACGATATACGTTATACGTTATACGTTATACGTTATACGTTATACGTTATACGTTATACGTTATACGTTATACGTTATACGTTATGCGTTATAGGATATACGTTATACGTTATACGTTATACGTTATACGTTGTACGTTATACGTTATACGTTATACGTTATACGTTATACGTTATACGTTATACGTTATACGTTATACGTTATACGTTATACGTTATACGTTATACGTTATACGTTATACGTTATACATTATACGTTATACGTTATACGTTATACGTTATACGTTATACGTTATACGTTATACGACATACGTTATACGTTATACGTTATACGTTATACGTTATACGTTATACGTTATACGTTATACGTTATACGTTATACGTTATGCGTTATAGGATATACGTTATACGTTATACGTTGTACGTTGTACGTTATACGTTATACGTTATACGTTGTACGTTATACGTTCTACGTTATACATTATACGTTAAACGTTGTACGTTATACGTTATACGTCATACGTTATACGTTGTACGTTATACGTTATACGTTACACGTTATATGTTCTACGTTATACGTTATACTTTAAACGTTGTACGTTATACGTTATACGTTATACGTTATACGTTATACGTTATACGTTATACGTTATACGTTATACGTTATACGTTATACGTTATACGTTATACGTTATACGTTATACGTTATACGTTATACGTTATACGTTATACGTTATACGTTATACGTTATGCGTTATAGGATATACGTTATACGTTATACGTTGTACGTTATACGTTATACGTTATACGTTATACGTTATACGTTATACGTTATACGTTATACCTTATACGTTATACGTTATACGTTATACGTTGTACATTATACGTTATACGTTGAACGTTGTACGATATACGTTATACGTTATACGTTATACGTTACACGTTATACGTTAAACGTTGTACGTTATACGTTATACGTCATACGTTATACGTTATACGTTATACGTTATACGTTCTACGTTATACGTTATACGTTAAACGTTGTACGTTATACGTTATACGTTATACGTTATTCGTTATACGTTATACGTTATACGTTATACGTTATATGTTATACGTCATGCGATATACGTTATACGTTATTCGTTATACGGTATACGTTAAACGTTGTACGTTATACGTTATACGTTATACGTTATACGTTATACGTTGGACGTTATACGTTATACGTTATACGTTATACGTTATACGTTATACGTTATACGTTATACGTTATACGTTCTACGTTATGCGTTATAGGATATACGTTATACGTTATACGTTATACGTTATACCTTATGCGTTATACGTTATACGTTATACGTTATACATTATACGTTATACGTTGAACGTTGTACGATATACGTTATACGTTATACGTTATACGTTATACGTTATACGCCATACGTTATACGTTATACGTTATACGTTATACGTTATACGTTATACGTTATACGTTATACGTTATACGTTATACGTTATACGTTATACGTTACACGTTATACGTTATACGTTATACTGTATACGTTATACGTTATACGTTATACGTTATACGTTATACGTTATACGTTATACGTTATACGTTATACGTTATACGTTATACGTTATACGTTATACGTTATACGTTATACGTTATACGTTATACGTTACACGTTATACGTTATACGTTATACTGTATACGTTATACGTTATACGTTATACGTTATACGTTATACGTTATACGTTATACGTTATACGTTATACGTTATACGTTATACGTTATGCGTTATAGGATATACGTTATACGTTATACGTTATACGTTATACGTTGTACGTTATACGTTATACGTTATACGTTATACGTTATACGTTATACGTTATACGTTATACGTTATACGTTATACGTTATACGTTATACGTTATACGTTATACGTTATACGTTATACGTTATACGTTATACGTTATACGTTATACGTTATACGTTATACGTTATACGTTATACGTTATACGTTATACGTTATACGTTATACGTTATACGTTATACGTTATACGTTATACGTTATACGTTATACGTTATACGTTATACGTTATACGTTATACGTTATACGTAATACGTTATACGACATACGTTATACGTTATACGTTATACGTTATACGTTGTACGTTATACGTTATACGTTATACGTTATGCGTTATAGGATATACGTTATACGTTATACGTTGTACGTTGTACGTTATACGTTATACGTTATACGTTGTACGTTATACGTTCTACGTTATACATTATACGTTAAACGTTGTACGTTATACGTTATACGTCATACGTTATACGTTATACGTTATACGTTATACGTTATACGTTATACGTTATACGTTATACGTTATACGTTATACGTTATACGTTATACGTTATACGTTCTACGTTATACGTTATACGTTAAACGTTGTACGTTATACGTTATACGTTATACGTTATTCGTTATACGTTATACGTTATACGTTATACGTTATACGTTATACGTTATACGTTATACGTTATACGTTATACGTTATACGTTATACGTTATACGTTATACGTTACACGTTATACGTTATACGTTATACTGTATACGTTATACGTTATACGTTATACGTTATACGTTATACGTCATACGTTATACGTTATACGTTATACGTTATACGTTCTACGTTATACGTTATACGTTAAACGTTGTACGTTATACGTTATACGTTATACCTTATACGTTATACGTTATACGTTATACGTTATACGTTATACATTATACGTTATACGTTATACGTTGAACGTTGTACGATATACGTTATACGTTATACGTTATACGTTATACGTTATACGTTATACGTTATACGTTCTACGTTATACGTTATACGTTAAACGTTGTACGTTATACGTTATACGATATACGTTATACGTTACACGTTATACGTTATACGTTATACTGTATACGTTATACGTTATACGTTATACGTTATACGTTATACGTCATACGTTATACGTTATACGTTATACGTCATACGTTATACGTTATACGTTATACGTTATACGTTATACGTTATACGTTATGCGTTATACGTTATGCGTTATAGGATATACGTTATACGTTATACGTTGTACGTTATACGTTATACGTTATACGTTATATGTTATACGTCATGCGATATACGTTATACGTTATTCGTTATGCGTTATACGTTATACGTTATACGTTGGACGTTATACGTTATACGTTATACGTTATACGCCATACGTTATACGTTATACGTTATACGTTATACGTTATACGTTATACGTTATACGTTATACGTTATACGTTACACGTTATACGTTATACGTTATACTGTATACGTTATACGTTATACGTTATACGTTATACGTTATACGTTATACGTTATACGTTATACGTTATACGTTATACGTTATACGTTATACGTTATACGTTATACGTTATACGTTATACGTTATGCGTTATAGGATATACGTTATACGTTATACGTTATACGTTATACGTTGTACGTTATACGTTATACGTTATACGTTATACGTTATACGTTATACGTTATACGTTATACGTGATACGTTATACGTTATACGTTATACGTTATACGTTATACGTTATACATTATACGTTATACGTTATACGTTATACGTTATACGTTATACGTTATACGTTATACGACATACGTTATACGTTATACGTTATACGTTATACGTTATACGTTATACGTTATACGTTATACGTTATGCGTTATAGGATATACGTTATACGTTATACGTTGTACGTTGTACGTTATACGTTATACGTTATACGTTGTACGTTATACGTTCTACGTTATACATTATACGTTAAACGTTGTACGTTATACGTTATACGTCATACGTTATACGTTATACGTTATACGTTATACGTTACACGTTATACGTTCTACGTTATACGTTATACTTTAAACGTTGTACGTTATACGTTATACGTTATACGTTATACGTTATACGTTATACGTTATACGTTATACGTTATACGTTATACGTTATACGTTATACGTTATACGTTATACGTTATACGTTATACGTTATACGTTATACGTTATGCGTTATAGGATATACGTTATACGTTATACGTTGTACGTTATACGTTATACGTTATACATTATACGTTATACGTTATACGTTGTACATTATACGTTATACGTTGAACGTTGTACGATATACGTTATACGTTATACGTTATACGTTATACGTTATACGTTATACGTTATACGTTAAACGTTGTACGTTATACGTTATACGTCATACGTTATACGTTGTACGTTATACGTTCTACGTTATACGTTATACGTTAAACGTTGTACGTTATACGTTATACGTTATACGTTATTCGTTATACGTTATACGTTATACGTTATACGTTATACGTTATACGTTATACGTTATACGTTATACGTTATACGTTATACGTTATACGTTATACGTCATACGTTACACGTTATACGTTATACGTTATACTGTATACGTTATACGTTATACGTTATACGTTATACGTTATACGTCATACGTTATACGTTATACGTTATACGTTATACGTTCTACGTTAAACGTTGTACGTTAAACGTTGTACGTTATACGTTATACGTTATACCTTATGCGTTATACGTTATACGTTATACGTTATACATTATACGTTATACGTTGAACGTTGTACGATATACGTTATACGTTATACGTTATACGTTATACGTTATACGTTATACGTTATACGTTAAACGTTGTACGTTATACGTTATACGTCATACGTTATACGTTATACGTTATACGTTCTACGTTATACGTTATACGTTAAACGTTGTACGTTATACGTTATACGATATACGTTATACGTTATACGTTATACGTTATACGTTATACGTTATACGTTATACGTTATACGTTATACGATATACGTTGTACGTTATACGTTATACGTTATACGTTATACGTTAGACGTTGTACGTTATACGTTATACGTTATACGTTATACGCTATACGTTATACGTTATACGTTATACGTTATACGTTATACGTTATACGTTATACGTTATACGTTGTACGTTATACGTTATACGTTATACGTTATACGTTATACGTTATACGTTAGACGTTGTACGTTATACGTTATACGTTATACGTTATACGCTATACGTTATACGTTATACGTTATACGTTATACGTTATACGTTATACGTTATACGTTATACGTTATACGTTATACGTTGTACGTTATACGTTATACGTTATACGTTATACGTTATACGTTAGACGTTGTACGTTATACGTTATACGTTATACGTTATACGCTATACGTTATACGTTATACGTTATACGTTATACGTTATACGTTATACGTTATACGTTATACGTTATACGTTATACGTTATACGTTATACGTTATACGTTATACATTACACGTTACACGTTATACGTTATACGTTATACGTTATACGTTATACGTTATACGTTATACGTTATACGTTATACGTTATACGTTATACGTTATGCGTTATACGTTATGCGTTATAGGATATACGTTATACGTTATACGTTGTACGTTATACGTTATACGTTATACGTTATATGTTATACGTCATGCGATATACGTTATACGTTATTCGTTATACGGTATACGTTAAACGTTGTACGTTATACGTTATACGTTATACGTTATACGTTATACGTTGGACGTTATACGTTATACGTTATACGTTATACGTTATACGTTATACGCCATACGTTATACGTTATACGTTATACGTTATACGTTATACGTTATACGTTATACGTTATACGTTATACGTTATACGTTATACGTTATACGTTATACGTTACACGTTATACGTTATACGTTATACTGTATACGTTATACGTTATACGTTATACGTTATACGTTATACGTTATACGTTATACGTTATACGTTATACGTTATACGTTATACGTTATACGTTATACGTTATACGTTATACGTTATACGTTACACGTTATACGTTATACGTTATACTGTATACGTTATACGTTATACGTTATACGTTATACGTTATACGTTATACGTTATACGTTATACGTTATACGTTATACGTTATACGTTATGCGTTATAGGATATACGTTATACGTTATACGTTATACGTTATACGTTGTACGTTATACGTTATACGTTATACGTTATACGTTATACGTTGTACGTTATACGTTATACGTTATACGTTATACGTTATACGTTATACGTTATACGTTATACGTTATACGTTATACGTTATACGTTATACGTTATACGTTATACGTTATACGTTATACGTTATACGTTATACGTAATACGTTATACGACATACGTTATACGTTATACGTTATACGTTATACGTTGTACGTTATACGTTATACGTTATACGTTATGCGTTATAGGATATACGTTATACGTTATACGTTGTACGTTGTACGTTATACGTTATACGTTATACGTTGTACGTTATACGTTCTACGTTATACATTATACGTTAAACGTTGTACGTTATACGTTATACGTCATACGTTATACGTTATACGTTATACGTTATACGTTATACGTTATACGTTATACGTTATACGTTATACGTTATACGTTATACGTTATACGTTATACGTTATACGTTCTACGTTATACGTTATACGTTAAACGTTGTACGTTATACGTTATACGTTATACGTTATTCGTTATACGTTATACGTTATACGTTATACGTTATACGTTATACGTTATACGTTATACGTTATACGTTATACGTTATACGTTATACGTTATACGTTATACGTTATACGTTACACGTTATACGTTATACGTTATACTGTATACGTTATACGTTATACGTTATACGTTATACGTTATACGTCATACGTTATACGTTATACGTTATACGTTATACGTTCTACGTTATACGTTATACGTTAAACGTTGTACGTTATACGTTATACGTTATACCTTATACGTTATACGTTATACGTTATACGTTATACGTTATACATTATACGTTATACGTTATACGTTGAACGTTGTACGATATACGTTATACGTTATACGTTATACGTTATACGTTATACGTTAAACGTTGTACGTTATACGTTATACGTCATACGTTAAACTGTATACGTTATACGTTATACGTTATACGTTATACGTTATACTGTATACGTTATACGTTATACGTTGTACGTTATACGCCATACGTTATACGTTATACGTTATACGTTATACGTTATACGTTATACGTTATACGTTATACGTTATACGTTATACGTTATACGTTATACGTTATACGTTATACGTTATACGTTACACGTTATACGTTATACGTTATACTGTATACGTTATACGTTATACGTTATACGTTATACGTTATACGTTATACGTTATACGTTATACGTTAAACGTTGTACGTTATACGTTATACGTTATACGTTATTCGTTATACGTTATACGTTATACGTTATACGTTATACGTTATACGTTACACGTTATACGTTATACGTTACGCGTTATAAGATATACGTTATACGTTATACGTTGTACGTTATACGTCATACGTTATACGTTATACGTTATACGTTATACGTTCTACGTTATACGTTATACGTTAAACGTTGTACGTTATACGTTATACGTTATACGTTATACGTTACACGTTATACGTTATACGTTATACTGTATACGTTATACGTTATACGTTATACGTTATACGTTATACGTTATACGTTATACGTCATACGCTATACGATATACGTTATACGTTATACGTCATACGTTATACGTTATACGTTATACGTTATACGTTCTACGTTATACGTTATACGTTAAACGTTGTACGTTATACGTTATACGTTATACGTTATACGTTATACGTTATACGTTATACGTTATACGTTATACGTTATACGTTATACGTTATACGTTATACGTTATACGTTATACGTTATACGTTATACGTTATACGTTATACGTTATACGTTATACGTTATACGTTATACGTTATACGTTATACGTTATACGTTATACGTTATACGTTATACGTTATACGTTATACGTTATGCGTTATAGGATATACGTTATACGTTATACGTTATACGTTATACGTTGTACGTTATACGTTATACGTTATACGTTATACGTTATACGTTATACGTTATACGTTATACGTTATACGTTATACGTTATACGTTATACGTTATACGTTATACGTTATACGTTATACATTATACGTTATACGTTATACGTTATACGTTATACGTTATACGTTATACGTAATACGTTATACGACATACGTTATACGTTATACGTTATACGTTATACGTTGTACGTTATACGTTATACGTTATACGTTATGCGTTATAGGATATACGTTATACGTTATACGTTGTACGTTGTACGTTATACGTTATACGTTATACGTTGTACGTTATACGTTCTACGTTATACATTATACGTTAAACGTTGTACGTTATACGTTATACGTCATACGTTATACGTTATACGTTATACGTTATACGTTATACGTTATACGTTATACGTTATACGTTATATGTTATACGTTATACGTTATATGTTATACGTTATACGTTATACGTTATACGTTATGCGTTATAGGATATACGTTATACGTTATACGTTGTACGTTATACGTTATACGTTATACGTTATACGTTATACGTTATACGTTATACGTTATACGTTATACGTTATACGTTATACGTTATACGTTATACGTTAGACGTTATACGTTATACGTTATACGTTACACGTTATACGTTATACGTTATACGTTATACGTTATACGTTATACGTTATACGTTATACGTTATGCGTTATAGGATATACGTTATACGTTATACGTTGTACGTTATACGTTATACGATATACGTTAAACGTTATACGTTGTACGTTATACGTTATACGTTATACGTTATATGTTATACGTCATGCGATATACGTTATACGTTATTCGTTATACGGTATACGTTAAACGTTGTACGTTATACGTTATACGTTATACGTTATACGTTATACGTTGGACGTTATACGTTATACGTTATACGTTATACGTTGTACGTTATACGTTATACGTTATACGTTATACGTTATACGTTACACGTTATACGTTATACGTTATACTGTATACGTTATACGTTATACGTTATACGTTATACGTTATACGTCATACGTTATACGTTATACGTTATACGTTATACGTTGTACGTTATACGTTCTACGTTATACGTTATACGTTATACGTTATACGTTATACGTTATACGTTAAACGTTATACGTTATATGTTACACGTTATACGTTATACGTTATACTGTATACGTTATACGTTATACGTTATACGTTATACGTTATACTGTATACGTTATACGTTATACGTTATACGTTATACGTTATACGTCATACGTTATACGTTATACGTTATACGTTATACGTTCTACGTTATACGTTATACGTTATACGTTATACGTTATACGTTATACGTTATACGTTATACGTTATACGTTATACGTTATACGTTATACGTTATACGTTATACGTTATACGTTATACGTTATACGTTATACGTTATACGTTATACGTTATACGTTATACGTTATACGTTATACGTTATACGTTATACGTTATACGTTATACGTTATACGTTATACGTTATACGTTATACGTTATACGTTATACGTTATACGTTATACGTTATACGTTATACGTTATACGTTATACGTTATACGTTATACGTTATACGTTATACGTTATACGTTATGCGTTATAGGATATACGTTATACGTTATACGTTATACGTTATACGTTATACGTTATACGTTATACGTTATACGTTATACGTTATACGTTATACGTTATACGCTATACGTTATACGTTATACATTATACGTTATACGTTATACGTTATACGTTATACGTTATACGTTATACGTTACACGTTATGCGTTATACGTTATACTGTATACGTTATACGTTATACGTTATACATTATACGTTATACGTTATACGTTATACGTTATACGTTATACGTTATACGTTATACGTTATACGTTATACGTTATACGTTATACGTTATACGTTATACGTTATACGTTATACGTTATACGTTATACGTTATACGTTATACGTTATACGTTATACGTTATACGTTATACGTTATACGTTATACGTTATACGTTATACGTTATACGTTATACGTTATACGTTATACGTTATACGTTAATCGTTATACGTTATACGTTATACGCTATACGTTATACGTTATACGTTATACGTTATACGTTATACGTTATACGTTATACGTTATACGTTATACGTTATACGTTATACGTTATACGTTATACGTTATACGTTATACGTTATACGTTATACGTTATACGTTATACGTTATACGTTATACGTTATACGTTATACGTTATACGTTATACGTTATACGTTATACGTTATGCGTTATACGTTATGCGTTATAGGATATACGTTATACGTTATACGTTATACGTTATACGTTATACGTTATACGTTATACGTTATACGTTATACGTTATACGCTATACGTTATACGTTATACATTATACGTTATACGTTATACGTTATACGTTATACGTTATACGTTATACGTTATACGACATACGTTATACGTTATACGTTATACGTTATACGTTATACGTTATACGTTATACGTTATACGTTGTACGTTATACGTTATACGTTATACGTTATACGTTATACGTTATACGTTAAACGTTGTACGTTATACGTTATACGTTATACGTTATACGTTATACGTTATACGTTATATGTTAAACGTTATACGTTATACGTTATACGTTATAGGATATACGTTGTACGTTATACGTTGTACGTTATACGTTATACGTTATACGTTATACGTTATACGTTATACGTTATACGTTATACGTTATACGTTATACGTTATACGTTATACGTTAGACGTTATACGTTATACGTTATACGTTACACGTTATACGTTATACGTTATACGTTATACGTTATACGTTATACGTTATACGTTATGCGTTATAGGATATACGTTATACGTTATACGTTGTACGTTATACGTTATACGATATACGTTATACGTTATACGTTGTACGTTATACGTTATACGTTATACGTTATATGTTATACGTCATGCGATATACGTTATACGTTATTCGTTATACGGTATACGTTAAACGTTGTACGTTATACGTTATACGTTATACGTTATACGTTATACGTTGGACGTTATACGTTATACGTTATACGTTATAAGTTATACGTTATACGTTATACGTTATACGTTATACGTTACACGTTATACGTTATACGTTATACTGTATACGTTATACGTTATACGTTATACGTTATACGTTATACGTCATACGTTATACGTTATACGTTATACGTTATACGTTGTACGTTATACGTTCTACGTTATACGTTATACGTTATACGTTATACGTTATACGTTATACGTTATACGTTATACGTTATACGTTATATGTTACACGTTATACGTTATACGTTATACTGTATACGTTATACGTTATACGTTATACGTTATACGTTATACTGTATACGTTATACGTTATACGTTATACGTTATACGTTATACGTCATACGTTATACGTTATACGTTATACGTTATACGTTCTACGTTATACGTTATACGTTAAACGTTGTACGTTATACGTTATACGTTATACGTTATACGTTATACGTTACACGTTATACGTTATACGTTATACTGTATACGTTATACGTTATACGATATACGTTATACGTTATACGTTATACGTTATACGTTATACGTTATACGTTATACGTTATACGTTATGCGTTATAGGATATACATTATACGTTATACGTTGTACGTTATACGTTATACGTTATATGTTATACGTCATGCGATATACGTTATACGTTATTCGTTACACGTTATACGTTATACGTTATACGTTATACGTTATACGTTATACGTTATACGTTATACGTTATACGTTATACGTTATACGTTATACGTTATGCGTTATAGGATATACGTTATACGTTATACGTTGTACGTTATACGTTATACGTTATACGTTATATGTTATACGTCATGCGATATACGTTATACGTTATTCGTTATACGGTATACGTTAAACGTTGTACGTTATACGTTACACGTTATACGTTATACGTTATACGTTGGACGTTATACGTTATACGTTATACGTTATACGCCATACGTTATACGCCATACGTTATACGTTATACGTTATACGTTATACGTTATACGTTATACGTTATACGTTATACGTTATACGTTATACGTTATACGTTATACGTTATACGTTATACGTTATACGTTATACGTTACACGTTATACGTTATACGTTATACTGTATACGTTATACGTTATACGTTATACGTTATACGTTATACGTTATACGTTATACGTTATACGTTATACGTTATACGTTATACGTTATACGTTATACGTTATACGTTATACGTTATACGTTATACGTTATGCGTTATAGGATATACGTTATACGTTGTACGTTATATGTTATACGTTATACGTTATATGTTATACGTTATACGTTATACGTTGTACGTTATACGTTATACGTTATACGTTATACGTTATACGTTATACGTTAAACGTTGTACGTTATACGTTATACGTTATACGTTATACGTTATACGTTATACGTTATACGTTATACGTTATACGTTATACGTTATACCTTATACGTTATACGTTATACGTTATACGTTATACATTATACGTTATACGTTGAACGTTGTACGATATACGTTATACGTTATACGTTATACGTTATACGTTATATGTTATACGTCATGCGATATACGTTATACGTTATTCGTTATACGGTATACGTTATACGTTATACGTTCTACGTTATACGTTATACGTTAAACGTTGTACGTTATACGTTATACGTTATACGTTATTCGTTATACGTTATACGTTATACGTTATACGTTATACGTTATACGTTATACGTTATACGTTATACGTTATACGTTATGCGTTATAGGATATACGTTATACGTTATACGTTATACGTTATACGTTATACGTTATACGTTATACGTTATGCGTTATAGGATATACGTTATACGTTATACGTTGTACGTTATACGTTATACGTTATACGTTATACGTTATACGTTATACGTTATACGTTATACGTTATACGTTAAACGTTGTACGTTATACGTTATACGTTATACGTTATTCGTTATACGTTATACGTTATACGTTATACGTTATACGTTATGCGTTATAGGATATACGTTATACGTTATACGTTGTACGTTATACGTTATACGTTATACGTTATATGTTATACGTCATGCGATATACGTTATACGTTATTCGTTATACGGTATACGTTAAACGTTGTACGTTATACGTTATACGTTATACGTTATACGTTATACGTTGGACGTTATACATTATACGTTATACGTTATACGCCATACGTTATACGTTATACGTTATACGTTATACGTTATACGTTATACGTTATACGTTATACGTTATTCGTTATACGTTATACGTTACACGTTATACGTTATACGTTATTCGTTATACGTTATACGTTATACGTCATACGTTATACGTTATACGTTATACGTTATACGTTATACGTTATACATTATACGTTATAAGTTATACGTTATACGTTATACGTTGTACGTTATACGTTATACGTTAGACGCTATACGTTATACGTTATACGTTATACGTTATACGTTATACGTCATACGTTATGCGTTATAGGATATACGTTATACGTTATACGTTGTACGTTATACGTTATACGTTATACGTTATACGTTATACGTTGTACGTTATACGTTCTACGTTATACGTTATACGTTAAACGTTGTACGTTATACGTTATACGTTATACGTTATACGTTATACGTTATACGTTACACGTTATACGTTATACGTTATACGTTATGCGTTATAGGATATACGTTATACGTTATACGTTATACGTTATACGTTATACGTTATACGTTATACGTTATACGTTATACGCTATACGTTATACGTTATACGTTATACGTTAAACGTTGTACGTTATACGTTATACGTCATACGTTATACGTTATACGTTATACGTTATACGTTATACGTTATACGTTATACGTTATACGTAATATGTAATACGTCATACGTTTTACGTTAATCGTTATACGTTATACGTTATATGTTATACGTTATACGTTATACGTTATACGTTATACGTTATACGTTATGCGTTATACGACATACGTTATACGTTATACGTTATACGTTATACGTTATACGATATACGTTATACGTTATACGTTATACGTTATACGTTATACGTTATACGTTATACGTTATACGTTATGCGTTATACGTTATACGTTATGCGTTATAGGTTATACGTTATACGTTATACGTTGTACGTTATACGTTATACGCTATACGTTATACGTTATACGTTGGACGTTATACGTTATACGTTATACGTTATACGCTATACGTTACACGTTATACGTTATACGTTATACGTTATACGTTGTACGTTATACGTTATACGTTATACGTTATACGTTATACGTTATACGTTATACGTTATACGTTATACGTTATACGTTATACGTTATACGTTATACGTTATACGTTATACGTTATACGTTATACGTTATACGTTATACGTTATACGCTATACGTTATACGTTATACGTTATGCGTTATAGGATATACGTTATACGTTATACGTTGTACGTTATACGTTATACGTTATACGTTATACGTTATACGTTGTACGTTATACGTTCTACGTTATACGTTATACGTTAAACGTTGTACGTTATACGTTATACGTTATACGTTATACGTTATACGTTATACGTTACACGTTATACGTTATACGTTATACGTTATGCGTTATAGGATATACGTTATACGTTATACGTTATACGTTATACGTTATACGTTATACGTTATACGTTATACGTTATACGCTATACGTTATACGTTATACGTTATACGTTAAACGTTGTACGTTATACGTTATACGTCATACGTTATACGTTATACGTTATACGTTATACGTTATACGTTATACGTTATACGTTATACGTAATATGTAATACGTCATACGTTTTACGTTAATCGTTATACGTTATACGTTATATGTTATACGTTATACGTTATACGTTATACGTTATACGTTATACGTTATGCGTTATACGACATACGTTATACGTTATACGTTATACGTTATACGTTATACGATATACGTTATACGTTATACGTTATACGTTATACGTTATACGTTATACGTTATACGTTATATTATACGTTAAACATTATACGTTATGTGTTATAGGATATACGTTATACGTTATACGTTGTACGTTGTATGTTATACATTATACGATATACGTTATACGTTATACGTTAAACGTTATACGTTATACGTTATACGTTATACGTTATACGTTATACGTTATACGTTATACGTTATACGTTATACGTTATACGTTATACGTTATACGTTAAACGTTGTACGTTATACGTTATACGTCATACGTTATACGTTATACGTTATACGTTATACGTTATACGTTATACGTTATACGTTATACGTTATACCTTATACGTTATACGTTATACGTTATGCGTTATACGTTATACGTTATACGTTATACGTTATACGTTATACGTTATACGTTATACGTTATACGTTATACGTCATACGTTATACGTTATACGTTATACGTTATACGTTATACGTTATACGTTATACGTTATACGTTATACGTTATACGTTATACGTTATACGTAATACGTTATACGTTATACGTTATACGTTATACGTTATACGTTATACGTTATACGTTATACGTTATACGTTATACGTTATACGACATACGTTATACGTTATACGTTATACGTTATACGTTATACGTTATACGTTATACGTTATACGTTATACGTTATACGTTATACGTTATACGTTATACGTTATACGTTATACGTTATACGTTATACGTTATGCGTTATAGGATATACGTTATACGATATACGTTATACGTTATACGTTGTACGTTATACGTTATACGTTATACGTTATACGTTATACGTTATACGTTATACGTTATACGTTATACGTTATACGTTATACGTTATACGTTATAGGTTATACGTTATACGTTATACGTTATACGTTATACATTATACGTTATACGTTATACGTTATACGTTATACGTTATACGTTATACGTTATACGACATACGTTATACGTTATACGTTATACGTTATACGTTATACGTTATACGTTATACGTTATACGTTATGCGTTATAGGATATACGTTATACGTTATACGTTGTACGTTATACGTTATACGTTATACGTTATACGTTATACGTTATACATTATACGTTATACGTTATACGTTATACGTTATACGTTATACGTTATACGTTATACGACATACGTTATACGTTATACGTTATACGTTATACGTTATACGTTATACGTTATACGTTATACGCTATACGTTATACGTTATACGTTATACATTATACGTTATACGTTGTACGTTATACGTTATACGTTATACGTTATACGTTATACGTTATACGTTATACGTTATACGTTACACGTTATACGTTATACGTTATACGTTATACGTTATACGTTATATTATACGTTATACATTATACGTTATGTGTTATAGGATATACGTTTTACGTTATACGTTGTACGTTATACGTTATACATTATACGTTATACGTTATACGTTATACGTTAAACGTTGTACGTTATACGTTATACGTTATACGTTATACGTTATACGTTATACGTTATACGTTATACGTTATACGTTATACCTTATACCATATACGTTATACGTTATACGTTATACGTTATACATTATACGTTATACGTTGAACGTTGTACGATATACGTTATACGTTATACGTTATACGTTATACGTTATACGTTAAACGTTGTACGTTATACGTCATACGTTATACGTTAAACGTTGTACGTTATACGTTATACGTTATACGTTATTCGTTATACGTAATACGTTATACGTTATACGTTATACGTTATACGTTATACGTTATACGTTATGCGTTATAGCATATACGTTATACGTTATACGTTGTACGTTATACGTTATACGTTGTACGTTATACGTTATACGTTATACGTTATACGTTATACGTTATACGTTATACGTTATACGTTATACGTTATACGTTATACGTTATACGTTAAACGTTGTACGTTATACGTTATACGTCATACGTTATACGTTAAACGTTGTACGTTATACGTTATACGTTATACGTTATTCGTTATACGTAATACGTTATACGTTATACGTTATACGTTATACGTTATACGTTATACGTTATGCGTTATACGTTATACGTTATTCGTTATACGTAATACGTTATACGTTATACGTTATACGTTATACGTTATACGTTATACATTATACGTTATACGTTGTACGTTATACGTTATACGTTATACGTTATACGTTATACGTTATACGTTATACGTTACACGTTATACGTTATACGTTATACGTTATACGTTATACGTTATACGTTATACGTTATGCGTTATAGGATATACGTTATACGATATACGTTATACGTTATACGTTGTACGTTATACGTTATACGTTATACGTTATACGTTATACGTTATACGTTATACGTTATACGTTATACGTTATACGTTATACGTTATACGTTATAGGTTATACGTTATACGTTATACGTTATACGTTATACATTATACGTTATACGTTATACGTTATACGTTATACGTTATACGTTATACGTTATACGTTATGCGTTATAGGATATACGTTATACGATATACGTTATACGTTATACGTTGTACGTTATACGTTATACGTTATACGTTATACGTTATACGTTATACGTTATACGTTATACGTTATACGTTATACGTTATACGTTATACGTTATACGTTATACGTTATACGTTATACGACATACGTTATACGTTATACGTTATACGTTATACGTTATACGTTATACGTTATACGTTATACGTTATACGTTATACGTTATACGTTATACGTTATACGTTATACGTTATACGTTATGCGTTATAGGATATACGTTATACGATATACGTTATACGTTATACGTTGTACGTTATACGTTATACGTTATACGTTATACGTTATACGTTATACGTTATACGTTATACGTTATACGTTATACGTTATACGTTATACGTTATAGGTTATACGTTATACGTTATACGTTATACGTTATACATTATACGTTATACGTTATACGTTATACGTTATACGTTATACGTTATACGTTATACGACATACGTTATACGTTATACGTTATACGTTATACGTTATACGTTATACGTTATACGTTATACGTTATGCGTTATAGGATATACGTTATACGTTATACGTTGTACGTTATACGTTATACGTTATACGTTATACGTTATACGTTATACATTATACGTTATACGTTATACGTTATACGTTATACGTTATACGTTATACGTTATACGACATACGTTATACGTTATACGTTATACGTTATACGTTATACGTTATACGTTATACGTTATACGCTATACGTTATACGTTATACGTTATACATTATACGTTATACGTTGTACGTTATACGTTATACGTTATACGTTATACGTTATACGTTATACGTTATACGTTATACGTTACACGTTATACGTTATACGTTATACGTTATACGTTATACGTTATATTATACGTTATACATTATACGTTATGTGTTATAGGATATACGTTTTACGTTATACGTTGTACGTTATACGTTATACATTATACGTTATACGTTATACGTTATACGTTAAACGTTGTACGTTATACGTTATACGTTATACGTTATACGTTATACGTTATACGTTATACGTTATACGTTATACGTTATACCTTATACCATATACGTTATACGTTATACGTTATACGTTATACATTATACGTTATACGTTGAACGTTGTACGATATACGTTATACGTTATACGTTATACGTTATACGTTATACGTTAAACGTTGTACGTTATACGTTATACGTCATACGTTATACGTTAAACGTTGTACGTTATACGTTATACGTTATACGTTATTCGTTATACGTAATACGTTATACGTTATACGTTATACGTTATACGTTATACGTTATACGTTATGCGTTATAGCATATACGTTATACGTTATACGTTGTACGTTATACGTTATACGTTGTACGTTATACGTTATACGTTATACGTTATACGTTATGCGTTATACGTTATACGTTGTACGTTATACGTTCTACGTTATACGTTATACGTTAAACGTTGTACGTTATACGTTATACGTCATACGTTATACGTTATACGTTATACGTTATACGTTCTACGTTATACGTTATACGTTAAACGTTGTACGTTATACGTTATACGTTATACGTTATACGTTATACGTTATACGTTATGCGTTATACGTTATACGTTATACGTTATACGTTATACGTTATACGTTATACGTTATACGTTATACGTTATACGTTATACGTTATACCTTATACGTTATACGTTATACGTTATACTTTAAACGTTGTACGTTATACCTTATACGTTATACGTTATACGTTATGCGTTATACGTTATACGTTATACGTTATACGTTATACGTTATACGTTATACGTTATACGTTATACGTTATACGTTATACGTTATACGTTATACGTTATACGTTATACGTTATACGTCATACGTTATACGTTATACGTTATACGTTATACGTTATACATTATACGTTATAAGTTATACGTTATACGTTATACGTTGTACGTTATACGTTATACGTTATTCGTTATACGTTATACGTTATACGTTATACGTTATACGTTATACGTTATACGTTATACGTTATACGTTATACGTTATACGTTATACGTTATACGTTAAACGTTGTACGTTATACGTTATACGTCATACGTTATACGTTATACGTTATACGTTAGACGTTGGACGTTATACGTTATACGTTATACGTTATACGTTATACGCTATACGTTATACGTTATACGTTATACGTTATACGTTATACGTTGTACGTTATACGTTATACGTTATAGGTTATACGTTATACGTTATACGTTATACGTTATACGTTATACGTTATACGTTATACGTTATACGTTATACGTTATACGTTATACGTTATACGTTATACGTTATACGTTATACGTTATACGTTATACGTTATACGTTATACGACATACGTTATACGTTATACGTTATACGTTATACGTTATACGTTATACGTTATACGTTATACGTTATACGTTATACGTTATACGTAATACGTTATACGTTATACGTTATACGTTATGCGTTATAGGATACACGTTATACGATATACGTTATACGTTATACGTTGTACGTTATACGTTATACGTTATACGTTATACGTTATACGTTATACGTTATACGTTATACGTTATACGTTATACGTTATACGTTATACGTTATAGGTTATACGTTATACGTTATACGTTATACGTTATACATTATACGTTATACGTTATACGTTATACGTTATACGTTATACGTTATACGTTATACGACATACGTTATACGTTATACGTTATACGTTATACGTTATACGTTATACGTTATACGTTATACGTTATGCGTTATAGGATATACGTTATACGTTATACGTTGTACGTTATACGTTATACGTTATACGTTATACGTTATACGTTATACATTATACGTTATACGTTATACGTTATACGTTATACGTTATTCGTTATACGTTATACGACATACGTTATACGTTATACGTTATACGTTATACGTTATACGTTATACGTTATACGTTATACGCTATACGTTATACGTTATACGTTATACATTATACGTTATACGTTGTACGTTATACGTTATACGTTATACGTTATACGTTATACGTTATACGTTATACGTTATACGTTACACGTTATACGTTATACGTTATACGTTATACGTTATATTATACGTTATACATTATACGTTATGTGTTATAGGATATACGTTTTACGTTATACGTTGTACGTTATACGTTATACATTATACGTTATACGTTATACGTTATACGTTAAACGTTGTACGTTATACGTTATACGTTATACGTTATACGTTATACGTTATACGTTATACGTTATACGTTATACGTTATACGTTATACGTTATACCTTATACCATATACGTTATACGTTATACGTTATACGTTGTACATTATACGTTATACGTTGAACGTTGTACGATATACGTTATACGTTATACGTTATACGTTATACGTTATACGTTAAACGTTGTACGTTATACGTTATACGTCATACGTTATACGTTATACGTTATACGTTATACGTTCTACGTTATACGTTATACGTTAAACGTTGTACGTTATACGTTATACGTTATACGTTATACGTTATACGTTATACGTTATACGTCATACGTTATACGTTATACGTTATACGTTATACGTTATACATTATACGTTATAAGTTATACGTTATACGTTATACGTTGTACGTTATACGTTATACGTTATTCGTTATACGTTATACGTTATACGTTATACGTTATACGTTATACGTTATACGTTATACGTTATACGTTATACGTTATACGTTATACGTTATACGTTAAACGTTGTACGTTATACGTTATACGTCATACGTTATACGTTATACGTTATACGTTAGACGTTGGACGTTATACGTTATACGTTATACGTTATACGTTATACGCTATACGTTATACGTTATACGTTATACGTTATACGTTATACGTTGTACGTTATACGTTATACGTTATAGGTTATACGTTATACGTTATACGTTATACGTTATACGTTATACGTTATACGTTATACGTTATACGTTATACGTTATACGTTATACGTTATACGTTATACGTTATACGTTATACGTTATACGTTATACGTTATACGTTATACGACATACGTTATACGTTATACGTTATACGTTATACGTTATACGTTATACGTTATACGTTATACGTTATACGTTATACGTTATACGTAATACGTTATACGTTAGACGTTATACGTTATGCGTTATAGGATACACGTTATACGATATACGTTATACGTTATACGTTGTACGTTATACGTTATACGTTATACGTTATACGTTATACGTTATACGTTATACGTTATACGTTATACGTTATACGTTATACGTTATACGTTATAGGTTATACGTTATACGTTATACGTTATACGTTATACATTATACGTTATACGTTATACGTTATACGTTATACGTTATACGTTATACGTTATACGACATACGTTATACGTTATACGTTATACGTTATACGTTATACGTTATACGTTATACGTTATACGTTATGCGTTATAGGATATACGTTATACGTTATACGTTGTACGTTATACGTTATACGTTATACGTTATACGTTATACGTTATACATTATACGTTATACGTTATACGTTATACGTTATACGTTATTCGTTATACGTTATACGACATACGTTATACGTTATACGTTATACGTTATACGTTATACGTTATACGTTATACGTTATACGCTATACGTTATACGTTATACGTTATACATTATACGTTATACGTTGTACGTTATACGTTATACGTTATACGTTATACGTTATACGTTATACGTTATACGTTATACGTTACACGTTATACGTTATACGTTATACGTTATACGTTATATTATACGTTATACATTATACGTTATGTGTTATAGGATATACGTTTTACGTTATACGTTGTACGTTATACGTTATACATTATACGTTATACGTTATACGTTATACGTTAAACGTTGTACGTTATACGTTATACGTTATACGTTATACGTTATACGTTATACGTTATACGTTATACGTTATACGTTATACGTTATACGTTATACCTTATACCATATACGTTATACGTTATACGTTATACGTTGTACATTATACGTTATACGTTGAACGTTGTACGATATACGTTATACGTTATACGTTATACGTTATACGTTATACGTTAAACGTTGTACGTTATACGTTATACGTCATACGTTATACGTTATACGTTATACGTTATACGTTCTACGTTATACGTTATACGTTAAACGTTGTACGTTATACGTTATACGTTATACGTTATTCGTTATACGTAATACGTTATACGTTATACGTTATACGTTATACGTTATACGTTATACGTTATGCGTTATAGCATATACGTTATACGTTATACGTTGTACGTTATACGTTATACGTTGTACGTTATACGTTATACGTTATACGTTATACGTTAAACGTTATACGTTATACGTTATACGTTATTCGTTATACGTTATACGTTATACGTTATACGTTATACGTTATACGTTATACGTTATACGTTATGCGTTATAGCATATACGTTATACGTTATACGTTGTACGTTATACGTTATACGTTGTACGTTATACGTTCTACGTTATACGTTATACGTTAAACGTTGTACGTTATACGTTATACGTCATACGTTATACGTTATACGTTATACGTTATACGTTCTACGTTATACGTTATACGTTAAACGTTGTACGTTATACGTTATACGTTATACGTTATACGTTATACGTTATACGTTATGCGTTATACGTTATACGTTATACGTTATACGTTATACGTTATACGTTATACGTTATACGTTATACGTTATACGTTATACGTTATACGTAATATGTAATACGTCATACGTTTTACGTTAATCATTATACGTTATACGTTACACGCTATACGTTATACGTTATACGTTATACGTTATACGTTATACGTTATACGTTATACGTTATACGTTATACGTTATACGTTATACGTTATACGTTATACGTTATACGTAATATGTAATACGTCATACGTTTTACGTTAATCGTTATACGTTATACGTTACACGCTATACGTTATACCTTATACGTTATACGTTATACGTTATACGTTATACGTTATACGTTATACGTTATACGTTATACGTTATACGTTATACGTTATACGTTATACGTTATACGTTATACGTTATACGTTATACGTTATACGTTATACGTTATACGTTATACGTTATACGTTATACGTTATACGTTATGCGTTATAGGATATAAGTTATACGTTATACGTTGTACGTTATACGTTATACGTTATACGTTATACGTTATACGTTATACGTTATACGACATACGTTATACGTTATACGTTATACGTTATACGTTATACGTTATACGTTATACGTTATACGTTATACGTTATACGTTATGCGTTATAGGATATACGTTATACGTTATACGTTGTACGTTATACGTTATACGCTATACGTTATACGTTATACGTTGGACGTTATACGTTATACGTTATACGTTATACGCTATACGTTATACGTTATACGTTATACGTTATACGTTATACGTAGTACGTTATACGTTATACGTTATACGTTATACGTTATACGTTATACGTTATACGTTATACGTTATACGTTATACGTTATACGTTATACGTTATATTATACGTTAAACATTATACGTTATGTGTTATAGGATATACGTTATACGTTATACGTTGTACGTTATATGTTAGACGCTATACGTTATACGTTATACGTTATACGTTATACGTTATACGTCATACGTTATGCGTTATAGGATATACGTTATACGTTATACGTTGTACGTTATACGTTATACGTTATATGTTATACGTTATACGTTATACGTTATACGTTATACGTAATATGTAATACGTCATACGTTATACGTTATACGTTATACGTTAAACGTTGTACGTTATACGTTATACGTTATACGTTATACGTTATACGTTATACGTTATACGTTATATGTTAAACGTTATACGTTATACGTTATACGTTATAGGATATACGTTATACGTTATACGTTATACGTTATACGTTATACGTTATACGTTATGCGTTATAGGATATACGTTATACGTTATACGTTATACGTTATAAGTTGTACGTTATACGTTATACGTTATACGTTATACGTTATACGTTACACGTTATACGTTATACGTTATACGTTATACGATATACGTTATACGTTATACGTTATACATTATACGTTATACGTTATACGTTATACGTTATACGTTATACGTTATACGTTATACGACATACGTTATACGTTATACGTTATACGTTATACGTTATACGTTGTACGTTATACGTTATACGTTGTACGTTATACGTTATACGTTATACGTTATACGTTATACGTTATACGTTAAACGTTGTACGTTATACGTTATACGTTATACGTTATACGTTATACGTTATACGTTATACGTTATACGTTATACGTTATACGTTATACGTTATACGTTATACGTTATACGTTATACGTTAGACGTTATACGTTATACGTTATACGTTACACGTTATACGTTATACGTTATACGTTATACGTTATACGTTATACGTTATACGTTATGCGTTATAGGATATACGTTATACGTTATACGTTGTACGTTATACGTTATACGATATACGTTATACGTTATACGTTGTACGTTATACGTTATACGTTATACGTTATATGTTATACGTTATACATTATACGTTATACGTTATACGTTATACGTTATACGTTATACGTTATACGTTATACGACATACGTTATACGTTATACGTTATACGTTATACGTTATACGTTATACGTTATACGTTATACGTTATACGTTATACGTTATACGACATACGTTATACGTTATACGTTATACGTTATACGTTATACGTTATACGTTATACGTTATACGTTATACGTTATACGTTACACGTTATACGTTATACGTTATACGTTATACGTTATACGTTATGCGTTATAGGATATACGTTATACGTTATACGTTATACGTTAAACGTTGTACGTTATACGTTATACGTTATACGTTATACGTTATACGTTATACGTTGGACGTTATACGTTATACGTTATACGTTATACGTTATACGTTATACGCTATACGTTATACGTTATACGTTATACGTTATACGTTATACGTTATACGTTATACGTTATACGTTATACGTTATACGTTATACGTTATACGTTAGACGTTATACGTTATACGTTATACGTTATACGTTATACGTTATACGTTATACGTTACACGTTATACGTTATACGTTATACGTTATACGTTATACGTTATGCGTTATAGGATATACGTTATACGTTATACGTTATACGTTAAACGTTGTACGTTATACGTTATACGTTATACGTTATACGTTATACGTTATACGTTGGACGTTATACGTTATACGTTATACGTTATACGTTATACGTTATACGCTATACGTTATACGTTATACGTTATACATTATACGTTATACGTTGTACGTTATACGTTATACGTTATACGTTATACGTTATATGTTATACGTCATGCGATATACGTTATACGTTATTCGTTATACGGTATACGTTAAACGTTGTACGTTATACGTTATACGTTATACGTTATACGTTATACGTTGGACGTTATACGTTATACGTTATACGTTATACGTTATACGTTATACGTTATACGTTATACGTTATACGTTATACGTTATGCGTTATAGGATATACTTTATACGTTATACGTTGTACGTTATACGTTATACGATATACGTCATACGTTATACGTTATACGTTATACGTTATACGTTATACGTTATACGTTATACGTTAAACGTTGTACGTTATACGTTATACGTCATACGTTATACGTTATACGTTATACGTTATACGTTATACGTTACACGTTATACGTTATACGTTATACTGAATACGTTATACGTTATACGTTATACGTTATACGTTATACTGTATACGTTATACGTTATACGTTATACGTTATACGTTATACGTCATACGTTATACGTTATACGTTATACGTTATACGTTCTACGTTATACGTTATACGTTAAACGTTGTACGTTATACGTTATACGTTATACGTTATACGTTATACGTTACACGTTATACGTTATACGTTATACTGTATACGTTATACGTTATACGTTATACGTTATACGTTATACGTTATACGTTATACGTTATACGTTATACGTTATACGTTATGCGTTATAGGATATACGTTATACGTTATACGTTGTACGTTATACGTTATACGTTGTACGTTATACGTTCTACGTTATACGTTATACGTTAAACGTTGTACGTTATACGTTATACGTCATACGTTATACGTTATACGTTATACGTTATACGTTATACGTTATACATTATACGTTATACGTTATACGTTATACGTTATACGTTATACGTTATACGTTATACGTTATACGTTATACGTTAAACGTTGTACGTTATACGTTATACGTTATACGTTATACGTTATACGTTATACGTTATACGTTATACGTTATACGTTATACGTTATACGTTATACGTTATACGTTATACGTTATACGTTATACGTTATACGTTATACGTTATACGTTATACGACATACGTTATACGTTATACGTTATACGTTATACGTTATACGTTATACGTCATACGTTATACGTTATACGTTATACGTTATACGTTCTACGTTATACGTTATACGTTAAACGTTGTACGTTATACGTTATACGTTATACGTTATACGTTATACGTTACACGTTATACGTTATACGTTATACGTTATACGTTATACGTTATACGTTATACGTTATGCGTTATAGGATATACGTTATACGTTATACGTTATACGTTATAAGTTGTACGTTATACGTTATACGTTATACGTTATACGTTATACGTTACACGTTATACGTTATACGTTATACGTTATACGATATACGTTATACGTTATACGTTATACATTATACGTTATACGTTATACGTTATACGTTATACGTTATACGTTATACGTTATACGACATACGTTATACGTTATACGTTATACGTTATACGTTATACGTTGTACGTTATACGTTATACGTTGTACGTTATACGTTATACGTTATACGTTATACGTTATACGTTATACGTTAAACGTTGTACGTTATACGTTATACGTTATACGTTATACGTTATACGTTATACGTTATATGTTAAACGTTATACGTTATACGTTATACGTTATAGGATATACGTTATACGTTATACGTTATACGTTATACGTTATACGTTATACGTTATACGTTATACGTTATACGTTATACGTTATACGTTATACGTTATACGTTATACGTTATACGTTATACGTTATACGTTATACGTTAGACGTTATACGTTATACGTTATACGTTACACGTTATACGTTATACGTTATACGTTATACGTTATACGTTATACGTTATACGTTATGCGTTATAGGATATACGTTATACGTTATACGTTGTACGTTATACGTTATACGATATACGTTATACGTTATACGTTGTACGTTATACGTTATACGTTATACGTTATATGTTATACGTTATACATTATACGTTATACGTTATACGTTATACGTTATACGTTATACGTTATACGTTATACGTTATACGTTATACGTTATACGACATACGTTATACGTTATACGTTATACGTTATACGTTATACGTTATACGTTATACGTTATACGTTATACGTTATACGTTACACGTTATACGTTATACGTTATACGTTATACGTTATACGTTATGCGTTATAGGATATACGTTATACGTTATACGTTATACGTTAAACGTTGTACGTTATACGTTATACGTTATACGTTATACGTTATACGTTATACGTTGGACGTTATACGTTATACGTTATACGTTATACGTTATACGTTATACGCTATACGTTATACGTTATACGTTATACGTTATACGTTATACGTTATACGTTATACGTTATACGTTATACGTTATACGTTATACGTTATACGTTAGACGTTATACGTTATACGTTATACGTTATACGTTATACGTTATACGTTATACGTTACACGTTATACGTTATACGTTATACGTTATACCTTATACGTTATGCGTTATAGGATATACGTTATACGTTATACGTTATACGTTAAACGTTGTACGTTATACGTTATACGTTATACGTTATACGTTATACGTTATACGTTGGACGTTATACGTTATACGTTATACGTTATACGTTATACGTTATACGCTATACGTTATACGTTATACGTTATACATTATACGTTATACGTTGTACGTTATACGTTATACGTTATACGTTATACGTTATACGTTATATGTTATACGTCATGCGATATACGTTATACGTTATTCGTTATACGGTATACGTTAAACGTTGTACGTTATACGTTATACGTTATACGTTATACGTTATACGTTGGACGTTATACGTTATACGTTATACGTTATACGTTATACGTTATACGTTATACGTTATACGTTATACGTTATACGTTATGCGTTATAGGATATACGTTATACGTTATACGTTGTACGTTATACGTTATACGATATACGTCATACGTTATACGTTATACGTTATACGTTATACGTTATACGTTATACGTTATACGTTAAACGTTGTACGTTATACGTTATACGTCATACGTTATACGTTATACGTTATACGTTATACGTTATACGTTACACGTTATACGTTATACGTTATACTGAATACGTTATACGTTATACGTTATACGTTATACGTTATACTGTATACGTTATACGTTATACGTTATACGTTATACGTTATACGTCATACGTTATACGTTATACGTTATACGTTATACGTTCTACGTTATACGTTATACGTTAAACGTTGTACGTTATACGTTATACGTTATACGTTATACGTTATACGTTACACGTTATACGTTATACGTTATACTGTATACGTTATACGTTATACGTTATACGTTATACGTTTTACGTTATACGTTATACGTTATACGTTATACGTTATACGTTATGCGTTATAGGATATACGTTATACGTTATACGTTGTACGTTATACGTTATACGTTGTACGTTATACGTTCTACGTTATACGTTATACGTTAAACGTTGTACGTTATACGTTATACGTCATACGTTATACGTTATACGTTATACGTTATACGTTATACGTTATACATTATACGTTATACGTTATACGTTATACGTTATACGTTATACGTTATACGTTATACGTTATACGTTATACGTTAAACGTTGTACGTTATACGTTATACGTTATACGTTATACGTTATACGTTATACGTTATACGTTATACGTTATACGTTATACGTTATACGTTATACGTTATACGACATACGTTATACGTTATACGTTATACGTTATACGTTATACGTTATACGTTATACGTTATACGTTATACGTTATACGTTATACGTTATACGTTATACGTTATACGTTATACGTTATACGTTATGCGTTATAGGATATACGTTATACGATATACGTTATACGTTATACGTTGTACGTTATACGTTATACGTTATACGTTATACGTTATACGTTATACGTTATACGTTATACGTTATACGTTATACGTTATACGTTATACGTTAAACGTTGTACGTTATACGTTATACGTTATACGTTATACGTTATACGTTACACGTTATACGTTATACGTTATACGTTATACGTTATACGTTATACGTTATACGTTATACGTTATGCGTTATAGGATATACGTTATACGTTATACGTTATACGTTATAAGTTGTACGTTATACGTTATACGTTATACGTTATACGTTATACGTTACACGTTATACGTTATACGTTATACGTTATACGATATACGTTATACGTTATACGTTATACATTATACGTTATACGTTATACGTTATACGTTATACGTTATACGTTATACGTTATACGACATACGTTATACGTTATACGTTATACGTTATACGTTATACGTTGTACGTTATACGTTATACGTTGTACGTTATACGTTATACGTTATACGTTATACGTTATACGTTATACGTTAAACGTTGTACGTTATACGTTATACGTTATACGTTATACGTTATACGTTATACGTTATATGTTAAACGTTATACGTTATACGTTATACGTTATAGGATATACGTTATACGTTATACGTTATACGTTATACGTTATACGTTATACGTTATACGTTATACGTTATACGTTATACGTTATACGTTATACGTTATACGTTATACGTTATACGTTATACGTTATACGTTATACGTTAGACGTTATACGTTATACGTTATACGTTACACGTTATACGTTATACGTTATACGTTATACGTTATACGTTATACGTTATACGTTATGCGTTATAGGATATACGTTATACGTTATACGTTGTACGTTATACGTTATACGATATACGTTATACGTTATACGTTGTACGTTATACGTTATACGTTATACGTTATATGTTATACGTTATACATTATACGTTATACGTTATACGTTATACGTTATACGTTATACGTTATACGTTATACGTTATACGTTATACGTTATACGACATACGTTATACGTTATACGTTATACGTTATACGTTATACGTTATACGTTATACGTTATACGTTATACGTTATACGTTACACGTTATACGTTATACGTTATACGTTATACGTTATACGTTATGCGTTATAGGATATACGTTATACGTTATACGTTATACGTTAAACGTTGTACGTTATACGTTATACGTTATACGTTATACGTTATACGTTATACGTTGGACGTTATACGTTATACGTTATACGTTATACGTTATACGTTATACGCTATACGTTATACGTTATACGTTATACGTTATACGTTATACGTTATACGTTATACGTTATACGTTATACGTTATACGTTATACGTTATACGTTAGACGTTATACGTTATACGTTATACGTTATACGTTATACGTTATACGTTATACGTTACACGTTATACGTTATACGTTATACGTTATACCTTATACGTTATGCGTTATAGGATATACGTTATACGTTATACGTTATACGTTAAACGTTGTACGTTATACGTTATACGTTATACGTTATACGTTATACGTTATACGTTATACGTTGGACGTTATACGTTATACGTTATACGTTATACGTTATACGTTATACGCTATACGTTATACGTTATACGTTATACATTATACGTTATACGTTGTACGTTATACGTTATACGTTATACGTTATACGTTATATGTTATACGTCATGCGATATACGTTATACGTTATTCGTTATACGGTATACGTTAAACGTTGTACGTTATACGTTATACGTTATACGTTATACGTTATACGTTGGACGTTATACGTTATACGTTATACGTTATACGTTATACGTTATACGTTATACGTTATACGTTATACGTTATACGTTATGCGTTATAGGATATACGTTATACGTTATACGTTGTACGTTATACGTTATACGATATACGTCATACGTTATACGTTATACGTTATACGTTATACGTTATACGTTATACGTTATACGTTAAACGTTGTACGTTATACGTTATACGTCATACGTTATACGTTATACGTTATACGTTATACGTTATACGTTACACGTTATACGTTATACGTTATACTGAATACGTTATACGTTATACGTTATACGTTATACGTTATACTGTATACGTTATACGTTATACGTTATACGTTATACGTTATACGTCATACGTTATACGTTATACGTTATACGTTATACGTTCTACGTTATACGTTATACGTTAAACGTTGTACGTTATACGTTATACGTTATACGTTATACGTTATACGTTACACGTTATACGTTATACGTTATACTGTATACGTTATACGTTATACGTTATACGTTATACGTTATACGTTATACGTTATACGTTATACGTTATACGTTATACGTTATGCGTTATAGGATATACGTTATACGTTATACGTTGTACGTTATACGTTATACGTTGTACGTTATACGTTCTACGTTATACGTTATACGTTAAACGTTGTACGTTATACGTTATACGTCATACGTTATACGTTATACGTTATACGTTATACGTTATACGTTATACATTATACGTTATACGTTATACGTTATACGTTATACGTTATACGTTATACGTTATACGTTATACGTTATACGTTAAACGTTGTACGTTATACGTTATACGTTATACGTTATACGTTATACGTTATACGTTATACGTTATACGTTATACGTTATACGTTATACGTTATACGTTATACGACATACGTTATACGTTATACGTTATACGTTATACGTTATACGTTATACGTTATACGTTATACGTTATACGTTATACGTTATACGTTATACGTTATACGTTATACGTTATACGTTATACGTTATACGTTATACGTTATACGTTATACGTTATACGTTATACGTTATACGTTATACGTTATACGTTATACGTTATACGTTATACGTTATACGTTATACGTTATACGTTATACGTTATACGTTATACGTTATACGTTATACGTTATACGTTATACGTTATACGTTATACGTTATACGTTATACGTTATACGTTATACGTTATACGTTATACGTTATACGTTATACGTTATACGTTATACGTTATGCGTTATAGGATATACGTTATACGTTATACGTTGTACGTTATATTTTATACGTTATACGTTATATGTTATACGTTATACGTTATACGTTGTACGTTATACGTTATACGTTATACGTTATACGTTATACGTTATACGTTAAACGTTGTACGTTATACGTTATACGTTATACGTTATACGTTATACGTTATACGTTATACGTTATACGTTATACGTTATACCTTATACGTTATACGTTATACGTTATACGTTATACGTTATACATTATACGTTATACGTTGAACGTTGTACGATATACGTTATACGTTATACGTTATACGTTATACGTTATATGTTATACGTCATGCGATATACGTTATACGTTATTCGTTATACGGTATACGTTATACGTTATACGTTATACGTTCTACGTTATACGTTATACGTTAAACGTTGTACGTTATACGTTATACGTTATACGTTATTCGTTATACGTTATACGTTATACGTTATACGTTATACGTTATACGTTATACGTTATACGTTATACGTTATGCGTTATAGGATATACGTTATACGTTATACGTTATACGTTATACGTTATACGTTATACGTTATACGTTATGCGTTATAGGATATACGTTATACGTTATACGTTGTACGTTATACGTTATACGTTATACGTTATACGTTATACGTTATACGTTATACGTTATACGTTATACGTTAAACGTTGTACGTTATACGTTATACGTTATACGTTATTCGTTATACGTTATACGTTATACGTTATACGTTATACGTTATGCGTTATAGGATATACGTTATACGTTATACGTTGTACGTTATACGTTATACGTTATACGTTATATGTTATACGTCATGCGATATACGTTATACGTTATTCGTTATACGGTATACGTTAAACGTTGTACGTTATACGTTATACGTTATACGTTATACGTTATACGTTGGACGTTATACATTATACGTTATACGTTATACGCCATACGTTATACGTTATACGTTATACGTTATACGTTATACGTTATACGTTATACGTTATACGTTATACGTTATACGTTATTCGTTATACGTTATACGTTACACGTTATACGTTATACGTTATTCGTTATACGGTATACGTTAAACGTTGTACGTCATACGTTATACGTTATACGTTATACGTTATACGTTATACGTTATTCGTTATACGGTATACGTTAAACGTTGTACGTTATACGTTATACGTTATACGTTATACGTTATGTTTACGTTGTACGTTATACGTTATACGTTATACGTTATACGCTATACGTTATACGTTATACGTTATACGTCATGCGATATGCGTTATACGTTATACGTTATACGTTATGCGTTATACGTTATACGTTATACGTTATACGTTATACGTTATACGTAATATGTAATACGTCATACGTTTTACGTTAATCGTTATACGTTATACGTTATACGCTATACGTTATACGTTATACGTTATACGTTATACGTTATACGTTATACGTTATACGCTATACGTTATACGTTATACGTTATACGTTATACGTTATACGTTATACGTTATACGTTATACGTTATACGTTATACGTTATACGTTATACGTTATACGTTATACGTTATACGTTATACGTTATACGTTATACGTTATGCGTTATACGTTATGCGTTATAGGATATACGTTATACGTTATACGTTATACGTTATACGTTATACGTTATACGTTATACGTTATACGTTATACGCTATACGTTATACGTTATACGTTATACGTTAAACGTTGTACGTTATACGTTATACGTCATACGTTATACGTTATACGTTATACGTTATACGTTATACGTTATACGTTATACGTTATACGTTATACGTTATACGTTATACGTTATACGTTATACGTTATACGTTATACCTTATACGTTATACGTTATACGTTATACTTTAAACGTTGTACGTTATACCTTATACGTTATACGTTATACGTTATGCGTTATACGTTATACGTTATACGTTATACGTTATACGTTATACGTTATACGTTATACGTTATACGTTATACGTTATGCGTTATACGACATACGTTATACGTTATACGTTATACGTTATACGTTATACGATATACGTTATACGTTATACGTTATACGTTATACGTTATACGTTATACGTTATACGTTATACGTTATGCGTTATACGTTATACGTTATGCGTTATAGGATATACGTTATACGTTATACGTTGTACGTTATACGTTATACGCTATACGTTATACGTTATACGTTGGACGTTATACATTATACGTTATACGTTATACGCTATACGTTACACGTTATACGTTATACGTTATACGTTATACGTTGTACGTTATACGTTATACGTTATACGTTATACGTTATACGTTATACGTTATACGTTATACGTTATACGTTATACGTTATACGTTATACGTTATACGTTATACGTTATACGTTATACGTTATACGTTATACGTTATACCTTATACGTTATACGTTATACGTTATACTTTAAACGTTGTACGTTATACCTTATACGTTATACGTTATACGTTATGCGTTATACGTTATACGTTATACGTTATACGTTATACGTTATACGTTATACGTTATACGTTATACGTTATACGTTATACGTTATACGTTATACGTTGTACGTTATACGTTATACGTTATACGTTGTACGTTATACGTTATACGTTATACGTTATACGTTATACGTTATACGTAATATGTAATACGTCATACGTTTTACGTTAATCGTTATACGTTATACGTTACACGCTATACGTTACACGTTATACTGTATACGTTATACGTTATACGTTATACGTTATACGTTATACTGTATACGTTATACGTTATACGTTATACGTCATACGTTATACGTTATACGTTATACGTTATACGTCATACGTTATACGTTATACGTTATAGGTTATACGTTCTACGTTATACGTTATACGTTAAACGTTGTACGTTATACGTTATACGTTATACGTTATACGTTATACGTTATACGTTATACGTTATACGTTATACATTATGCGTTATACGTTTTACGTTATTCGTTATACGTTATACGTTATACGTTATACGTTATAGGATATACGTTATACGTTATACGTTGTACGTTATACGTTATACGTTATACGTTATATGTTATACGTCATGCGATATACGTTATACGTTATTCGTTATACGGTATACGTTAAACGTTGTACGTTATACGTTATACGTTATACGTTATACGTTATACGTTGGACGTTATACATTATACGTTATACGTTATACGCCATACGTTATACGTTATACGTTATACGTTATACGTTATACGTTATACGTTATACGTTATACGTTATACGTTATACGTTATTCGTTATACGTTATACGTTACACGTTATACGTTATACGTTATTCGTTATACGGTATACGTTAAACGTTGTACGTCATACGTTATACGTTATACGTTATACGTTATACGTTGTACGTTATTCGTTATACGGTATACGTTAAACGTTGTACGTTATACGTTATACGTTATACGTTATACGTTATACGTTGTACGTTATACGTTATACGTTATACGTTATACGCTATACGTTATACGTTATATGTTATACGTCATGCGATATGCGTTATACGTTATACGTTATACGTTATGCGTTATACGTTATACGTTATACGTTATACGTTATACGTTATACGTAATATGTAATACGTCATACGTTTTACGTTAATCGTTATACGTTATACGTTATACGCTATACGTTATACGTTATACGTTATACGTTATACGTTATACGTTATACGTTATACGTTATACGTTATACGTTATACGTTATACGTTATACGTTATACGTTATACGTTATACGTTATACGTTATACGTTATACGTTATACGTTATACGTTATACGTTATACGTTATACGTTATACGTTATGCGTTATACGTTATGCGTTATAGGATATACGTTATACGTTATACGTTATACGTTATACGTTATACGTTATACGTTATACGTTATACGCTATACGTTATACGTTATACGTTATACGTTAAACGTTGTACGTTATACGTTATACGTCATACGTTATACGTTATACGTTATACGTTATACGTTATACGTTATACGTTATACGTTATACGTTATACGTTATACGTTATACGTTATACGTTATACGTTATACGTTATACCTTATACGTTATACGTTATACGTTATACTTTAAACGTTGTACGTTATACCTTATACGTTATACGTTATACGTTATGCGTTATACGTTATACGTTATACGTTATACGTTATACGTTATACGTTATACGTTATACGTTATACGTTATACGTTATGCGTTATACGACATACGTTATACGTTATACGTTATACGTTATACGTTATACGATATACGTTATACGTTATACGTTATACGTTATACGTTATACGTTATACGTTATACGTTATACGTTATACGTTATGCGTTATACGTTATACGTTATGCGTTATAGGATATACGTTATACGTTATACGTTGTACGTTATACGTTATACGCTATACGTTATACGTTATACGTTGGACGTTATACATTATACGTTATACGTTATACGCTATACGTTACACGTTATACGTTATACGTTATACGTTATACGTTGTACGTTATACGTTATACGTTATACGTTATACGTTATACGTTATACGTTATACGTTATACGTTATACGTTATACGTTATACGTTATACGTTATACGTTATACGTTATACGTTATACGTTATACGTTATACCTTATACGTTATACGTTATACGTTATACTTTAAACGTTGTACGTTATACCTTATACGTTATACGTTATACGTTATGCGTTATACGTTATACGTTATACGTTATACGTTATACGTTATACGTTATACGTTATACGTTATACGTTATACGTTATACGTTATACGTTATACGTTGTACGTTATACGTTATACGTTATACGTTGTACGTTATACGTTATACGTTATACGTTATACGTTATACGTTATACGAAATATGTAATACGTCATACGTTTTACGTTAATCGTTATACGTTATACGTTACACGCTATACGTTACACGTTATACTGTATACGTTATACGTTATACGTTATACGTTATACGTTATACTGTATACGTTATACGTTATACGTTATACGTCATACGTTATACGTTATACGTTATACGTTATACGTCATACGTTATACGTTATACGTTATAGGTTATACGTTCTACGTTATACGTTATACGTTAAACGTTGTACGTTATACGTTATACGTTATACGTTCTACGTTATACGTTATACGTTATGCGTTATACGTTATACATTATACGTTATACGTTATACGTTATACGTTATACGTTATACGTTATACGTTATACGTTATAAGTAATATGTAATACGTCATACGCTTTACGTTAATCGTTATACGTTATACGTCCACGCTATACGTTATACGTTATACGTTATACGTTATACGTTATACGTTATACGTTATACGTTATACGTTATACGTTATACGTTATACGTTATACATTATACGTTATACGTTATACGTTATACGTTATACGTTATACGTTATACGTTATACGACATACGTTATACGTTATACGTTATACGTTATACGTTATACGTTATACGTTATACGTTATACGTTGTACGTTATACGTTATACGTTATACGTTATACGTTATACGTTATACGTTAAACGTTGTACGTTATACGTTATACGTTATACGTTATACATTATACGTTATACGTTATATGTTAAACGTTATACGTTATACGTTATACGTTATAGCATATACGTTATACGTTATACGTTATACGTTATACGTTATACGTTATACGTTATACGTTATACGTTATACGTTATACGTTATACGTTATACGTTATACGTTATACGTTGTACGTTATACGTTATAAGTTGTACGTTATACAATATACGTTATACGTTATACGTTACACGTTATACGTTATACGTTATACGATATACGTTATACGTTATACGTTATACGTTATACGTTATACGTTATACGTTATACGTTATACGTTATACGTTATACGTTATACGTTATACGTTATACATTATGCGTTATACGTTTTACGTTATTCGTTATACGTTATACGTTATACGTTATACGTTATACGTTATACGTTATGCGTTATACGTTATACGTTATACGTTATACGTTATACGTTATACGTTATACGTTATACGTTATACGTTATACGTTATACGTTATACGTTATACGTTATACGTTATACGTTATACGTTATACGTTATACGTTATACGTTATACGTTATACGTTATACGTTATACGTTATACGTTATACGCTATACGTTATACGTTGTACATTATACGTTATAAGTTGTACGTTATACGATGTACGTTATATGTTATTCGTTATAAGTAATTCGTTACACGTTATACGTTACACGTTATACGTTATACGTTTTACGGTATACGATATACGTTATACGTTATACGTTATACGTTATACGTTATACGTTATACGTTATACGTTATACGTTGTACGTTATACGTTATAAGTTGTACGTTATACGATATACGTTATACGTTATTCGTTATACGTACTTCGTTACACGTTATACGTTATACGTTATACGTTATACGTCATACGTTATACGTTATACGTTATACGTTATACGTTATACGATATACGTTATACGTTATACGTTATACGTTATACGTTATACTTTATACGTTATACGTTATACGTTATACGTTATACATTATGCGTTATACGTTTTACGTTATTCGTTATACGTTATACGTTATACGTTATACGTTATACGTTATACGTTATGCGTTATACGTTATACGTTATACGTTATACGTTATACGTTATACGTTATACGTTATACGTTATACGTTATACGTTATACGTTATACGTTATACGTTATACGTTATACGTTATACGTTATACGTTATACGTTATACGTTATACGTTATACGTTATACGTTATACGTTATACGTTATACGTTATACGTTATACGTTATACGTTATACGTTATACGTTATACGTTATACGTTATACGTTATACGTTATACGTTATACGTTGTACGTTATACGTTATACGTTATACGTTATATTTTATACGTTATACGTTATACGTTATACGTTATACATTATGCGTTATACGTTTTACGTTATTCGTTATACGTTATACGTTATACGTTATACGTTATACGTTATACGTTATGCGATATACGTTATACGTTATACGTTATACGTTATACGTTATACGTTATACGTTATACGTTATACGTTATACGTTATACGTTATACGTTATACGTTATACGTTATACGTTATACGTTATACGTTATACGTTATACGTTATACGTTATACGTTATACGTTATACGTTATACGTTATACGTTATACGTTATACGTTATACGTTATACGTTATACGTTATACGTTATACGTTATACGTTATACGCTATACGTTATACGTTGTACATTATACGTTATAAGTTGTACGTTATACGATGTACGTTATATGTTATTCGTTATACGTAATTCGTTACACGTTATACGTTGTACGTTATACGTTATAAGTTGTACGTTATACGATATACGTTATGAGTTATTCTTTATACGTTCTTCGTTATACGTTATACGTTATACGTTATACGTTATACGTTTTACGTTATTCGTTATACGTTATACGTTATACGATATACGTTATACGTTATACGTTATACGTTATACGTTATACTTTATACGTTATACGTTATACGTTATACGTTATACATTATGCGTTATACGTTTTACGTTATTCGTTATACGTTATACGTTATACGTTATACGTTATACGTTATACGTTATGCGTTATACGTTATACGTTATACGTTATACGTTATACGTTATACGTTATACGTTATACGTTATACGTTATACGTTATACGTTATACGTTATACGTTATACGTTATACGTTATACGTTATACGTTATACGTTATACGTTATACGTTATACGTTATACGTTATACGTTATACGTTATACGTTATACGTTATACGTTATACGTTATACGTTATACGTTATACGTTATACGTTATACGTTATACGTTATACGTTATACGCTATACGTTATACGTTGTACATTATACGTTATAAGTTGTACGTTATACGATGTACGTTATATGTTATTCGTTATACGTAATTCGTTACACGTTATACGTTGTACGTTATACGTTATAAGTTGTACGTTATACGATATACGTTATGAGTTATTCTTTATACGTTCTTCGTTATACGTTATACGTTATACGTTATACGTTATACGTTTTACGTTATTCGTTATACGTTATACGTTATACGATATACGTTATACGTTATACGTTATACGTTATACGTTATACTTTATACGTTATACGTTATACGTTATACGTTATACATTATGCGTTATACGTTTTACGTTATTCGTTATACGTTATACGTTATACGTTATACGTTATACGTTATACGTTATGCGTTATACGTTATACGTTATACGTTATACGTTATACGTTATACGTTATACGTTATACGTTATACGTTATACGTTATACGTTATACGTTATACGTTATACGTTATACGTTATACGTTATACGTTATACGTTATACGTTATACGTTATACGTTATACGTTATACGTTATACGTTATACGTTATACGTTATACGTTATACGTTATTCGTTATACGTTATACGTTATACGTTATACGTTGTACGTTATACGTTATAAGTTGTACGTTATACGATATACGTTATGAGTTATTCTTTATACGTTCTTCGTTACACGTTATACGTTATACGTTATACGTTATACGTTATACGTTTTACGTTATTCGTTATACGTTATACGTTATACGATATACGTTATACGTTATACGTTATACGTTATACGTTATATTTTATACGTTATACGTTATACGTTATACGTTATACATTATGCGTTATACGTTTTACGTTATTCGTTATACGTTATACGTTATACGTTATACGTTATACGTTATACGTTATGCGTTATACGTTATACGTTATACGTTATACGTTATACGTTATACGTTATACGTTATACGTTATACGTTATACGTTATACGTTATACGTTATACGTTATACGTTATACGTTATACGTTATACGTTATACGTTATACGTTATACCTTATACGTTATACGTTATACGTTATACGTTATACGTTATACGTTATACGTTATACGTTATACGTTATACGTTATACGTTATACGTTATACGTTATACGTTATACGTTATACGTTATACGTTATACGTTATACGTTATACGTTATACGTTATACGTTATACGTTATACGTTATACGTTATACGTTATACGTTATACGTTATACGTTATACGTTATACGTTATACGTTATACGTTATACGTTATACGTTATACGTTATACGTTATACGTTATACGTTATACGTTATACGTTATACGTTATACGTTATACGTTATACGTTATACGTTATACGTTATACGTTATACGTTATACGTTATACGTTATACGTTATACGTTATACGTTATACGTTATAAGTTGTACGTTATACGATATACGTTATGAGTTATTCTTTATACGTTCTTCGTTATACGTTATACGTTATACGTTATACGTTATACGTTATACGTTTTACGTTATTCGTTATACGTTATACGTTATACGTTGTACGTTATACGTTATAAGTTGTACGATATACGACATACGTTATACGTTATTCTTTATACGTTCTTCGCTACACGTTATATGTTATACTTTATACGATATACGTTATACGTTATAAGTTATACGTTATACGTCATAGGTTATACGTTACACGTTATACGTTACACGTTATACGTTATACGTTTTACGGTATACGATATACGTTATACGTTATACGTTTAACGTTATACGTTATACGTTATACATTATACGTTATACGTTATACGTTACACGTTATACGTTATACGTTATACGTTATACGTTTCACGTTATACATTATACGTTATACGTTATACGTTATACGTTATGCGTTATACGTTATACGTTATACGTTATACGTTATACGTTAAACGTTATACGTTATACGTTATACGTTATACGTTATACGTTATATGTTATACGTTATACGTTATACGTTATACGTTATACGTTATACGTTATACGTTATACGTTATACGTTATACGTTATACGCTATACGTTATACGTTGTACATTATACGTTATAAGTTGTACGTTATACGATGTACGTTATATGTTATACGTAATTCGTTACACGTTATACGTTACACGTTATACGTTATACGTTATACGTTATACGTTATACGTTATACGTCATACGTTATACGTTATACGTTATACGTTATACGTTATACGTTGTACGTTATACGTTATAAGTTGTACGTTATACGATATACGTTATGAGTTATTCTTTATACGTTCTTCGTTATACGTTATACGTTATACGTTATACGTTATACGTTCTACGTTATTCGTTATACGTTATACGTTATACGATATACGTTATACGTTATACGTTATACGTTATACGTTATACTTTATACGTTATACGTTATACGTTATACGTTATACATTATGCGTTATACGTTTTACGTTATTCGTTATACGTTATACGTTATACGTTATACGTTATACGTTATACGTTATGCGTTATACGTTATACGGTATACGTTATACGTTATACGTTATACGTTATACGTTATACGTTATACGTTATACGTTATACGTTATACGTTATACGTTATACGTTATACGTTATACGTTATTCGTTATACGTTATACGTTATACGTTATACGTTGTACGTTATACGTTATAAGTTGTACGTTATACGATATACGTTATGAGTTATTCTTTATACGTTCTTCGTTACACGTTATACGTTATACGTTATACGTTATACGTTATACGTTTTACGTTATTCGTTATACGTTATACGTTATACGATATACGTTATACGTTATACGTTATACGTTATACGTTATATTTTATACGTTATACGTTATACGTTATACGTTATACATTATGCGTTATACGTTTTACGTTATTCGTTATACGTTATACGTTATACGTTATACGTTATACGTTATACGTTATGCGTTATACGTTATACGTTATACGTTATACGTTATACGTTATACGTTATACGTTATACGTTATACGTTATACGTTATACGTTATACGTTATACGTTATACGTTATACGTTATACGTTATACGTTATACGTTATACGTTATACGTTATACGTTATACGTTATACGTTATACGTTATACCTTATACGTTATACGTTATACGTTATACGTTATACGTTATACGTTATACGTTATACGTTATACGTTATACGTTATACGTTATACGTTATACGTTATACGTTATACGTTATACGTTATACGTTATACGTTATACGTTATACGTTATACGTTATACGTTATACGTTATACGTTATACGTTATACGTTATACGTTATACGTTATACGTTATACGTTATACGTTATACGTTATACGTTATACGTTATACGTTATACGTTATACGTTATACGTTATACGTTATACGTTATACGTTATACGTTATACGTTATACGTTATACGCTATACGTTATACGTTGTACATTATACGTTATAAGTTGTACGTTATACGATGTACGTTATATGTTATTCGTTATACGTAATTCGTTACACGTTATACGTTACACGTTATACGTTATACGTTATACGTTATACGTTATACGTTATACGTCATACGTTATACGTTATACGTTATACGTTATACGTTATACGTTGTACGTTATACGTTATAAGTTGTACGTTATACGATATACGTTATGAGTTATTCTTTATACGTTCTTCGTTATACGTTATACGTTATACGTTATACGTTATACGTTATACGTTTTACGTTATTCGTTATACGTTATACGTTATACGTTGTACGTTATACGTTATAAGTTGTACGATATACGATATACGTTATACGTTATTCTTTATACGTTCTTCGCTACACGTTATATGTTATACTTTATACGATATACGTTATACGTTATAAGTTATACGTTATACGTCATAGGTTATACGTTACACGTTATACGTTACACGTTATACGTTATACGTTTTACGGTATACGATATACGTTATACGTTATACGTTTAACGTTATACGTTATACGTTATACGTTATACGTTATACGTTATACGTTACACGTTATACGTTATACGTTATACGTTATACGTTTCACGTTATACATTATACGTTATACGTTATACGTTATACGTTATGCGTTATACGTTATACGTTATACGTTATACGTTATACGTTATACGTTATACGTTATACGTTATACGTTATACGTTATACGTTATACGTTATACGTTATACGTTATACGTTATACGTTATACGTTATACGTTATACGTTATACGTTATACGTTATACGCTATACGTTATACGTTGTACATTATACGTTATAAGTTGTACGTTATACGATGTACGTTATATGTTATTCGTTATACGTAATTCGTTACACGTTATACGTTACACGTTATACGTTATACGTTATACGTTATACGTTATACGTTATACGTCATACGTTATACGTTATACGTTATACGTTATACGTTATACGTTGTACGTTATACGTTATAAGTTGTACGTTATACGATATACGTTATGAGTTATTCTTTATACGTTCTTCGTTATACGTTATACGTTATACGTTATACGTTATACGTTTTACGTTATTCGTTATACGTTATACGTTATACGATATACGTTATACGTTATACGTTATACGTTATACGTTATACTTTATACGTTATACGTTATACGTTATACGTTATACATTATGCGTTATACGTTTTACGTTATTCGTTATACGTTATACGTTATACGTTATACGTTATACGTTATACGTTATGCGTTATACGTTATACGGTATACGTTATACGTTATACGTTATACGTTATACGTTATACGTTATACGTTACACGTTATACGTTATACGTTTTACGGTATACGATATACGTTATACGTTATACGTTATACGTTATACGTTATACGTTATACGTTATACGTTATACGTTATACGTTACACGTTATACGTTATACGTTATACGTTATACGTTTCACGTTATACGTTATACGTTATACGTTATACGTTATACGTTATGCGTTATACGTTATACGTTATACGTTATACGTTATACGTTGTACGTAATACGTTACACGTTATACGTTATACGTTATACGTTATACGTTATACGTTATGCGTTATACGTTATACGTTATACGTTATACGTTATACGTTGTACGTTATACGTTATACGTTATACGTTGTACGTTATACGTTATACGTTATACGTTATACGTTATACGTTATACGTTATACGTTAAACGTTATACGTTACACTTTATACGTTATAGGTGTTACGTTATACGTTATACGTTATACGTCATTCGTAATACGTTATACGTGATACGTTATACTTTGTACGTTATACGTTATACGTTATACGTTATACGTTTTACGATATACGATATACGTTATACGTTATACGTTATACGTTATACGTTATACGTTATACGTTATACGTTATACGTTATACGTTATACGTTATACGTTATACGTTATACGTTATACGTTATACGTTATACGTTATACGTTATACGTTATACGTTATACGTTATACGTTATACGTTATACGTTATACGTTATACGTTATACGTTATACGTTATACGTTATACGTTATACGTTATACGTTATACGTTATACGTTATACGTTATACGTTATACGTTATACGTTATACGTTATACGTTATACGTTATACGTTGTACGTTATACGTTATAAGTTGTACGTTATACAATATACGTTATACATTTTACGATATAAGATATACGTTATACGTTATACGTTATACGTTATACGTTATACGTTATACGTTATACGTTATACGTTATACGTTATACGTTATACGTTATACGTTATACGTTATACGTTATACGTTATACGTTATACGTTATACGTTATACGTTATACGTTATACGTTACACGTTATACGTTATACGTTATACGTTATACGTTATACGTTTCACGTTATACGTTATACGTTATTCGTTATACGTTATACGTTATGCGTTATACGTTATACGTTATACGTTATACGTTATACGTTATTCGTTATACGTTATACGTGATACGTTATACTTTGTACGTTATACGTTATACGTTATACGTTATACATTATACGTTATACGTTATACATTACATGTTATGCGTTATACGTTATACGTTATACGTTATACGTTATACGTTATACGTTATACGTTATACGTTATACGTTATACGTTATACGTTATACGTTATACGTTATACGTTAAACGTTGTACGTTATACGTTATAAGTTGTACGATATACGATATACGTTATACGTTATTCTTTATACGTTCTTCGTTACACGTTATACGTTATACGTTATACGATATACGTTATACGTTATAAGTTATACGTTATACGTCATAGGTTATACGTTGACCGTTATACGTTATACGTAGTATGTAATGCGTCATACGTTTTACGTTATTCGTTATACGTTTTTCGTTACAAGTTATACGTTATACGTTATACGTTATACGTCATAGGTTATACGTTATACGTTATACGTTATACGTTATACATTATGCGTTATACGTTTTACGTTATTCGTTATACGTTATACGTTATACGTTATACGTTATACGTTATACGTTATACGTTATACGTTATACGTTATACGTTATACGTTATACGTTATACGTTATACGTTATACGTTATACGTTATACGTTATACGTTATACGTTATACGTTATACGTTATACGTTATACGTTGTACGTTATACGTTATAAGTTGTACGTTATACAATATACGTTATACGTTATACGTTACACGTTATACGTTATACGTTATACGTTATACGTTTCACGTTATACGTTATACGTTATACGTTATACGTTATACGTTATACGTTATACGTTATACGTTATACGTTATACGTTATACGTTATACGTTATACGTTATACGTTATACGTTATACGTTATACGTTATACGTTATACGTTATACGTTATACGTTATACGTTATACGTTATACGTTATACGTTATACGTTATACGTTATACGTTATACGATATACGTTATACGTTATACGTTATACGTTGTACGTTATACGTTATAAGTTGTACGTTATACGATATACGTTATACGTTATTCGTTATACGTACTTCGTTACACGTTATACGTTATACGTTATACGTTATACGTTATACGTTATACGTTTCACGTTATACGTTATACGTTATACGTTATACGTTATACGTTATACGTTATACGTTATACGTTATACGTTATACGTTATACGATATACGTTATACGTTATACGTTATACGTTGTACGTTATACGTTATAAGTTGTACGTTATACGATATACGTTATACGTTATTCGTTATACGTACTTCGTTACACGTTATACGTTATACGTTATACGTTATACGTTATACGTTATACGTTATACGTTATACGTTATACGTTATACGTTATACGTTATACGATATACGTTATACGTTATACGTTATACGTTGTACGTTATACGTTATAAGTTGTACGTTATACGATATACGTTATACGTTATTCGTTATACGTACTTCGTTACACGTTATACGTTATACGTTATACGTTATACGTTTTACGAAATAAGATATACGTTATACGTTATACGTTATACGTTATACGTTATACGTTACACTTTATACGTTATAGGTGTTACGTTATACGTTATACGTTATACGTCATTCGTAATACGTTATACGTGATGCGTTATACTTTGTACGTTATACGTTATACGTTATACGTTATACGTTTTACGATATACGATATACGTTATACGTTATACGTTATACGTTATACGTTATACGTTATACGTTATACGTTATACGTTATACGTTATACGTTATACGTTATACGTTATACGTTATACGTTATACGTTATACGTCATACGTTATACGTTATACGTCATACGTTATACGTTATACGTTATACGTTATACGTTATACGTTATACGTTATACGTTATACGTTATACGTTGTACGTTATACGTTATAGGTTGTACGTTATACAATATACGTTATACGTTATACGTTACACGTTATACGTTATACGTTATACGTTATACGTTATACGTTATACGTTATACGTTATACGTTATACGTTATACGTTATACGTTGTACGTTATACGTTATAAGTTGTACGTTATACGATATACGTTATACGTTATTCGTTATACGTACTTCGTTACACGTTATACGTTATACGTTATACGTTATACATTTTACGATATAAGATATACGTTATACGTTATACGTTATACGTTATACGTTATACGTTACACTTTATACGTTATACGTTATTCATTACATGTTATGCGTTATACGTTATACGTTATACGTTATACGATATACGTTATACGTTATACGTTATACGTTATACGTTATACGTTATACGTTATACGTTATACGTTATACGTTATACGTTATACGTTATACGTTATACGATATACGTTATACGTTATACGTTATACGTTGTACGTTATACGATATACGTTATACGTACTTCGTTACACGTTATACGTTATACGTTATACGTTATACGTTATACGTTATACGTTATACGTTATACGTTAGACGTTATACGTTATACGTTATACGTTATACGTTATACGTTATACGTTATACGTTATACGTTATACGTTATACGTTATACGTTATACGTTATACGTTATACGTTATACGTTATACGTTATACGTTATACGTTATACGTTATACGTTATACGTTATACGTTATACGTTATACGTTATACGTTATACGTTATACGTTATACGTTATACGTTATACGCTATACGTTATACGTTGTACATTATACGTTATAAGTTGTACGTTATACGATGTACGTTATGTGTTATTCGTTATACGTAATTCGTTACACGTTATACGTTATACGTTATACGTTATACGTTATACGTTACACGTTATACGTTATACGTTATACGTTATACGTTATACGTTATACGTTATACGTTATACGTTATACGTTATACGTTATACGTTATACGTTATACGTTATACGTTATACGTTATACGTTATACGTTATACGTTATACGTTATACGTTATACGTTATACGTTATACGTTATACGTTATACGTTATACGTTATACGTTATACGTTATACGTTATACGTTATACGTTATACGTTATACGTTATACGTTATACGTTATACGTTATACGTTATACGTTATACGTTATACGTACTTCGTTACACGTTATACGTTATACGTTATACGTTATACGTTATACGTTATACGTTATACGTTATACGTTAGACGTTATACGTTATACGTTATACGTTATACGTTATACGTTATACGTTATACGTTATACGTTATACGTTATACGTTATACGTTATACGTTATACGTTATACGTTATACGTTATACGTTATACGTTATACGTTATACGATATACGTTATACGTTATACGTTATACGTTGTACGTTATACGTTATAAGTTGTACGTTATACGATATACGTTATACGTTATTCGTTATACGTACTTCGTTACACGTTATACGTTATACGTTATACGTTATACGTTATACGTTATACGTTTCACGTTATACGTTATACGTTATACGTTATACGTTATACGTTATACGTTATACGTTATACGTTATACGTTATACGTTATACGATATACGTTATACGTTATACGTTATACGTTGTACGTTATACGTTATAAGTTGTACGTTATACGATATACGTTATACGTTATTCGTTATACGTACTTCGTTACACGTTATACGTTATACGTTATACGTTATACGTTATACGTTATACGTTATACGTTATACGTTATACGTTATACGTTATACGTTATACGATATACGTTATACGTTATACGTTATACGTTGTACGTTATACGTTATAAGTTGTACGTTATACGATATACGTTATACGTTATTCGTTATACGTACTTCGTTACACGTTATACGTTATACGTTATACGTTATACGTTTTACGAAATAAGATATACGTTATACGTTATACGTTATACGTTATACGTTATACGTTACACTTTATACGTTATAGGTGTTACGTTATACGTTATACGTTATACGTCATTCGTAATACGTTATACGTGACGCGTTATACTTTGTACGTTATACGTTATACGTTATACGTTATACGTTTTACGATATACGATATACGTTATACGTTATACGTTATACGTTATACGTTATACGTTATACGTTATACGTTATACGTTATACGTTATACGTTATACGTTATACGTTATACGTTATACGTTATACGTTATACGTCATACGTTATACGTTATACGTCATACGTTATACGTTATACGTTATACGTTATACGTTATACGTTATACGTTATACGTTATACGTTATACGTTGTACGTTATACGTTATAGGTTGTACGTTATACAATATACGTTATACGTTATACGTTACACGTTATACGTTATACGTTATACGTTATACGTTTCACGTTATACGTTATACGTTATACGTTATACGTTATACGTTATACGTTATACGTTATACGTTATACGTTATACGTTATACGTTATACGATGTACGTTATACGTTATACGTTATACGTTATACGTTATACGTTATACGTTATACGTTATACGTTATACGTTATACGTTATACGTTATACGTTATACGTTATACGTTATACGTTATACGTTATACGTACTTCGTTACACGTTATACGTTATACGTTATACGTTATACGTTTTACGAAATAAGATATACGTTATACGTTATACGTTATACGTTATACGTTATACGTTACACTTTATACGATATAGGTGTTACGTTATACGTTATACGTTATACGTCATTCGTAATACGTTATACGTGATGCGTTATACTTTGTACGTTATACGTTATACGTTATACGTTATACGTTTTACGATATACGATATACGTTATACGTTATACGTTATACGTTATACGTTATACGTTATACGTTATACGTTATACGTTATACGTTATACGTTATACGTTATACGTTATACGTTATACGTTATACGTTATACGCCATACGTTATACGTTATACGTCATACGTTATACGTTATACGTTATACGTTATACGTTATACGTTATACGTTATACGTTATACGTTATACGTTATACGTTATACGTTATACGTTATACGTTATACGTTATACGTTATACGTTATACGTTATACGTTATACGTTATACGTTATACGTTATACGTTATACGTTATACGTTATACGTTATACGTTATACGTTATACGTTATACGTTATACGTTATACGTTATACGTTATACGTTATACGTTATACGTTATACGTTATACGTTATACGTTATACGTTATACGTTATACGTTATACGTTATACGTTATACGTTATACGTTATACGTTATACGTTATACGTTATACGTTATACGTTATACGTTATACGTTATACGTTATACGTTATACGTTATACGTTATACGTTATACGTTATACGTTATACGTTATACGTTATACGCTATACGTTATACGTTATACGTTATACGTTATACGTTATACGTTATACGTTATACGTTTCACGTTATACGTTATACGTTATACGTTATACGTTATACGTTATACGTTATACGTTATACGTTATACGTTATACGTTATACGTTATACGTTATACGTTATACGTTATACGTTATACGTTATACGTTATACGTTATACGTTATACGTTATACGTTATACGTTATACGTTATACGTTATACGTTATACGTTATACGTTTACGTTATACGTTATACGTTATACGTTATACGTTATACGTTATACGTTGTACGTTATACGTTATAGGTTGTACGTTATACAATATACGTTATACGTTATACGTTACACGTTATACGTTATACGTTATACGTTATACGTTTCACGTTATACGTTATACGTTATACGTTATACGTTATACGTTATACGTTATACGTTATACGTTATACGTTATACGTTATACGTTATACGATGTACGTTATATGTTATTCGTTATACGTAATTCGTTACACGTTATACGTTACACGTTATACGTTATACGTTTTACGGTATACGATATACGTTATACGTTATACGTTATACGTTATACGTTATACGTTATACGTTATACGTTGTACGTTATACGTTATAAGTTGTACGTTATACGTTATACGTTATACGTTATACGTTATACGTTATACGTTATACGTTATACGTTATACGTTATACGTTATACGTTATACGTTATACGTTATACGTTATACGTTATACGTTATACGTTATACGTTATACGTTATACGTTATACGTTATACGTTATACGTTATACGTTATACGATATACGTTATACGTTATACGTTATACGTTGTACGTTATACGTTATAAGTTGTACGTTATACGATATACGTTATACGTTATTCGTTATACGTACTTCGTTACACGTTATACGTTATACGTTATTCGTTATACGTACTTCGTTACACGTTATACGTTATACGTTATACGTTATACGTTTTACGAAATAAGATATACGTTATACGTTTTACGTTATACGTTATACGTTATACGTTATACGTTACACTTTATACGTTATAGGTGTTACGTTATACGTTATACGTTATACGTCATTCGTAATACGTTATACGTGATACGTTATACTTTGTACGTTATACGTTATACGTTATACGTTATACGTTTTACGATATACGATATACGTTATACGTTATACGTTATACGTTATACGTTATACGTTATACGTTATACGTTATACGTTATACGTTATACGTTATACGTTATACGTTATACGTTATACGTTATACGTTATACGTTATACGTTATACGTTATACGTTATACGTTATACGTTATACGTTATACGTTATACGTTATACGTTATACGTTATACGTTATACGTTATACGTTATACGTTATACGTTATACGTTATACGTTATACGTTATACGTCATACGTTATACGTTATACGTTATACGTTATACGTTATACGTTATACGTTATACGTTATACGTTATACGTTATACGTTATACGTTATACGTTATACGTTATACGTTATACGTTATACGTTCTACGTTATACGTTATACGTTATACGTTATACTTTGTACGTTATACGTTATACGTTATACGTTATACGTTTTACGATATACGATATACGTTATACGTTATACGTTATACGTTATACGTTATACGTTATACGTTATACGTTATACGTTATACGTTATACGTTATACGTTATACGTTATACGTTATACGTTATACGTTATACGTTATACGTTATACGTTATACGTTATACGTTATACGTTATACGTTATACGTTATACGTTATACGTTATACGTTATACGTTATACGTTATACGTTATACGTTATACGTTATACGTTGTACGTTATACGTTATAAGTTGTACGTTATACAATATACGTTATACATTTTACGATATAAGATATACGTTATACGTTATACGTTATACGTTATACGTTATACGTTATACGTTACACTTTATACGTTATAGGTGTTACGTTATACGTTATACGTTATACGTTATTCGTAATACGTTATACGTGATACGTTATACTTTGTACGTTATACGTTATACGTTATACGTTATACATTATACGTTATACGTTATACATTACATGTTATGCGTTATACGTTATACGTTATACGTTATACGTTATACGTTATACGTTATACGTTATACGTTATACGTTATACGTTATACGTTATACGTTATACGTTATACGTTGTACGTTATACGTTATAAGTTGTACGATATACGATATACGTTATACGTTATTCTTTATACGTTCTTCGCTACACGTTATATGTTATACTTTATACGATATACGTTATACGTTATAAGTTATACGTTATACGTCATAGGTTATACGTTACACGTTATACGTTACACGTTATACGTTATACGTTTTACGGTATACGATATACGTTATACGTTATACGTTTAACGTTATACGTTATACGTTATACGTTATACGTTATACGTTATACGTTACACGTTATACGTTATACGTTATACGTTATACGTTTCACGTTATACATTATACGTTATACGTTATACGTTATACGTTATGCGTTATACGTTATACGTTATACGTTATACGTTATACGTTATACGTTATACGTTATACGTTATACGTTATACGTTATACGTTATACGTTATACGTTATACGTTATACGTTATACGTTATACGTTATACGTTATACGTTATACGTTATACGCTATACGTTATACGTTGTACATTATACGTTATAAGTTGTACGTTATACGATGTACGTTATATGTTATTCGTTATACGTAATTCGTTACACGTTATACGTTACACGTTATACGTTATACGTTATACGTTATACGTTATACGTTATACGTCATACGTTATACGTTATACGTTATACGTTATACGTTATACGTTGTACGTTATACGTTATAAGTTGTACGTTATACGATATACGTTATGAGTTATTCTTTATACGTTCTTCGTTATACGTTATACGTTATACGTTATACGTTATACGTTTTACGTTATTCGTTATACGTTATACGTTATACGATATACGTTATACGTTATACGTTATACGTTATACGTTATACGTTATACTTTATACGTTATACGTTATACGTTATACGTTATACATTATGCGTTATACGTTTTACGTTATTCGTTATACGTTATACGTTATACGTTATACGTTATACGTTATACGTTATGCGTTATACGTTATACGGTATACGTTATACGTTATACGTTATACGTTATACGTTATACGTTATACGTTACACGTTATACGTTATACGTTTTACGGTATACGATATACGTTATACGTTATACGTTATACGTTATACGTTATACGTTATACGTTATACGTTATACGTTATACGTTATACGTTACACGTTATACGTTATACGTTATACGTTATACGTTTCACGTTATACGTTATACGTTATACGTTATACGTTATACGTTATGCGTTATACGTTATACGTTATACGTTATACGTTATACGTTGTACGTAATACGTTACACGTTATACGTTATACGTTATACGTTATACGTTATACGTTATGCGTTATACGTTATACGTTATACGTTATACGTTATACGTTGTACGTTATACGTTATACGTTATACGTTGTACGTTATACGTTATACGTTATACGTTATACGTTATACGTTATACGTTATACGTTAAACGTTATACGTTACACTTTATACGTTATAGGTGTTACGTTATACGTTATACGTTATACGTCATTCGTAATACGTTATACGTGATACGTTATACTTTGTACGTTATACGTTATACGTTATACGTTATACGTTTTACGATATACGATATACGTTATACGTTATACGTTATACGTTATACGTTATACGTTATACGTTATACGTTATACGTTATACGTTATACGTTATACGTTATACGTTATACGTTATACGTTATACGTTATACGTTATACGTTATACGTTATACGTTATACGTTATACGTTATACGTTATACGTTATACGTTATACGTTATACGTTATACGTTATACGTTATACGTTATACGTTATACGTTATACGTTATACGTTATACGTTATACGTTATACGTTATACGTTATACGTTATACGTTATACGTTATACGTTATACGTTATACGTTATACGTTATACGTTATACGTCATACGTTATACGTTATACGTTATACGTTATACGTTATACGTTGTACGTTATACGTTATAAGTTGTACGTTATACGATATACGTTATACGTTATACGTTATACGTTATACGTTATACGTTATACGTTATACGTTATACGTTATACGTTATACGTTATACGTTATACGTTATACGTTATACGTTATACGTTATACGTTATACGTTATACGTTATACGTTATACGTTATACGTTACACGTTATACGTTATACGTTATACGTTTCACGTTATACGTTATACGTAATACGTTATACGTTATACGTTATGCGTTATACGTTATACGTTATACGTTATACGTTATACGTTATTCGTTATACGTTATACGTGATACGTTATACTTTGTACTTTATACGTTATACGTTATACGTTATACATTATACGTTATACGTTATACATTACATGTTATGCGTTATACGTTATACGTTATACGATATACGTTATACGTTATACGTTATACGTTATACGTTATACGTTATACGTTATACGTTATACGTTAAACGTTGTACGTTATACGTTATAAGTTGTACGATATACGATATACGTTATACGTTATTCTTTATACGTTCTTCGTTACACGTTATACGTTATACGTTATACGATATACGTTATACGTTATAAGTTATACGTTATACGTCATAGGTTATACGTTGACCGTTATACGTTATACGTAGTATGTAATGCGTCATACGTTTTACGTTATTCGTTATACGTTTTTCGTTACAAGTTATACGTTATACGTTATACGTTATACGTCATAGGTTATACGTTATACGTTATACGTTATACGTTATACGTCATAGGTTATACGTTATACGTTATACGTTATACGTTATACATTATGCGTTATACGTTTTACGTTATTCGTTATACGTTATACGTTATACGTTATACGTTATACGTTATACGTTATACGTTATACGTTATACGTTATACGTTATACGTTATACGTTATACGTTATACGTTATACGTTATACGTTATACGTTATACGTTGTACGTTATACGCTATAAGTTGTACGTTATACAATATACGTTATACGTTATACGTTACACGTTATACGTTATACGTTATACGTTATACGTTTCACGTTATACGTTATACGTTATACGTTATACGTTATACGTTATACGTTATACGTTATACGTTATACGTTATACGTTATACGTTATACGTTATACGTTATACGTTATACGTTATACGTTATACGTTATACGTTATACGTTATACGTTATACGTTATACGTTATACGTTATACGTTATACGTTATACGTTATACGTTATACGTTGTACGTTATACGTTATAAGTTGTACGTTATACAATATACGTTATACATTTTACGATATAAGATATACGTTATACGTTATACGTTATACGTTATACGTTATACGTTATACGTTACACTTTATACGTTATAGGTGTTACGTTATACGTTATACGTTATACGTTATTCGTAATACGTTATACGTGATACGTTATACTTTGTACGTTATACGTTATACGTTATACGTTATACATTATACGTTATACGTTATACGTTTCACGTTATACGTTATACGTTATACGTTATACGTTATACGTTATGCGTTATACGTTATACGTTATACGTTATACGTTATACGTTATTCGTTATACGTTATACGTGATACGTTATACTTTGTACGTTATACGTTATACGTTATACGTTATACATTATACGTTATACGTTATACGTTATACGTTATACGTTATACGTTATACGTTATACGTTATACGTTATACGTTACACGTTATACGTTATACGTTATACGTTATGCGTTTCACGTTATACGTTATACGTTATACGTTATACGTTATACGTTATGCGTTATACGTTATACGTTATACGTTATACGTTATACGTTGTACGTTATACGTTACACGTTATACGTTATACGTTTTACGGTATACGATATACGTTATACGTTATACGTTATACGTTATACGTTATACGTTATACGTTATACGTTATACGTTATACGTTACACGTTATACGTTATACGTTATACGTTATACGTTTCACGTTATACGTTATACGTTATACGTTATACGTTATACGTTATGCGTTATACGTTATACGTTATACGTTATACGTTATACGTTGTACGTTATACGTTACACGTTATACGTTATACGTTATACGTTATACGTTATACGTTATACGTTATACGTTATACGTTATACGTTATACGTTATACGTTATACGTTATACGTTATACGTACTTCGTTACACGTTATACGTTATACGTTATACGTTATACGTTTTACGAAATAAGATATACGTTATACGTTATACGTTATACGTTAAACGTTATACGTTACACTTTATACGTTATAGGTGTTACGTTATACGTTATACGTTATACGTCATTCGTAATACGTTATACGTGATACGTTATACTTTGTACGTTATACGTTATACGTTATACGTTATACGTTTTACGATATACGATATACGTTATACGTTATACGTTATACGTTATACGTTATACGTTATACGTTATACGTTATACGTTATACGTTATACGTTATACGTTATACGTTATACGTTATACGTTATACGTTATACGTTATACGTTATACGTTATACGTTATACGTTATACGTTATACGTTATACGTTATACGTTATACGTTATACGTTATACGTTATACGTTATACGTTATACGTTATACGTTATACGTTATACGTTATACGTTATACGTTATACGTTATACGTTATACGTTATACGTTATACGTTATACGTTATACGTTATACGTTATACGTTATACGTTATACGTTATACGTTATACGTTATACGTTGTACGTTATACGTTATAAGTTGTACGTTATACGATATACGTTATACGTTATTCGTTATACGTACTTCGTTACACGTTATACGTTATACGTTATACGTTATACATTTTACGATATAAGATATACGTTATACGTTATACGTTATACGTTATACGTTATACGTTACACTTTATACGTTATACGTTATTCATTACATGTTATGCGTTATACGTTATACGTTATACGTTATACGATATACGTTATACGTTATACGTTATACGTTATACGTTATACGTTATACGTTATACGTTATACGTTATACGTTATACGTTATACGTTGTACGTTATACGTTATAAGTTGTACGATATATGATATACGTTATACGTTATACGTTATACGTTATACGTTATACGTTATACGTTATACGTTATACGTTATACGTTATACGTTATACGTTATACGTTATACGTTATACGTTATACGTTATACGTTATACGTTATACGTTATACGTTATACGTTATACGTTATACGTTATACGTTATACGTTATACGTTATACGTTATACGTTATACGTTGTACGTTATACGTTATAAGTTGTACGTTATACAATATACGTTATACATTTTACGATATAAGATATACGTTATACGTTATACGTTATACGTTATACGTTATACGTTATACGTTATACGTTATACGTTATACGTTATACGTTATACGTTATACGTTATACGTTATACGTTATACGTTATATGTTATACGTTATACGTTATACGTTATACGTTATACGTTATACGTTATACGTTATACGTTATACGTTATACGTTGTACGTTATACGTTATAAGTTGTACGTTATACAATATACGTTATACATTTTACGATATAAGATATACGTTATACGTTATACGTTATACGTTATACGTTATACGTTATACGTTACACTTTATACGTTATAGGTGTTACGTTATACGTTATACGTTATACGTTATTCGTAATACGTTATACGTGATACGTTATACTTTGTACGTTATACGTTATACGTTATACGTTATACATTATACGTTATACGTTATACGTTTCACGTTATACGTTATACGTTATACGTTATACGTTATACGTTATGCGTTATACGTTATACGTTATACGTTATACGTTATACGTTATTCGTTATACGTTATACGTGATACGTTATACTTTGTACGTTATACGTTATACGTTATACGTTATACGTTATATGTTATACGTTATACGTTATACGTTATACGTTATACGTTATACGTTATACGTTATACGTTATACGTTATACGTTGTACGTTATACGTTATAAGTTGTACGTTATACAATATACGTTATACATTTTACGATATAAGATATACGTTATACGTTATACGTTATACGTTATACGTTATACGTTATACGTTACACTTTATACGTTATAGGTGTTACGTTATACGTTATACGTTATACGTTATTCGTAATACGTTATACGTGATACGTTATACTTTGTACGTTATACGTTATACGTTATACGTTATACATTATACGTTATACGTTATACGTTTCACGTTATACGTTATACGTTATACGTTATACGTTATACGTTATGCGTTATACGTTATACGTTATACGTTATACGTTATACGTTATTCGTTATACGTTATACGTGATACGTTATACTTTGTACGTTATACGTTATACGTTATACGTTATACATTATACGTTATACGTTATACGTTATACGTTATACGTTATACGTTATACGTTATACGTTATACGTTATACGTTATACGTTACACGTTATACGTTATACGTTATACGTTATGCGTTTCACGTTATACGTTATACGTTATACGTTATACGTTATACGTTATGCGTTATACGTTATACGTTATACGTTATACGTTATACGTTGTACGTTATACGTTACACGTTATACGTTATACGTTTTACGGTATACGATATACGTTATACGTTATACGTTATACGTTATACGTTATACGTTATACGTTATACGTTATACGTTATACGTTACACGTTATACGTTATACGTTATACGTTATACGTTTCACGTTATACGTTATACGTTATACGTTATACGTTATACGTTATGCGTTATACGTTATACGTTATACGTTATACGTTATACGTTGTACGTTATACGTTACACGTTATACGTTATACGTTATACGTTATAGGTTATACGTTATACGTTATACGTTATACGTTATACGTTATACGTTATACGTTATACGTTATACGTACTTCGTTACACGTTATACGTTATACGTTATACGTTATACGTTTTACGAAATAAGATATACGTTATACGTTATACGTTATACGTTAAACGTTATACGTTACACTTTATACGTTATAGGTGTTACGTTATACGTTATACGTTATACGTCATTCGTAATACGTTATACGTGATACGTTATACTTTGTACGTTATACGTTATACGTTATACGTTATACGTTTTACGATATACGATATACGTTATACGTTATACGTTATACGTTATACGTTATACGTTATACGTTATACGTTATACGTTATACGTTATACGTTATACGTTATACGTTATACGTTATACGTTATACGTTATACGTTATACGTTATACGTTATACGTTATACGTTATACGTTATACGTTATACGTTATACGTTATACGTTATACGTTATACGTTATACGTTATACGTTATACGTTATACGTTATACGTTATACGTTATACGTTATACGTTATACGTTATACGTTATACGTTATACGTTATACGTTATACGTTATACGTTATACGTTATACGTTATACGTTATACGTTATACGTTGTACGTTATACGTTATAAGTTGTACGTTATACGATATACGTTATACGTTATTCGTTATACGTACTTCGTTACACGTTATACGTTATACGTTATACGTTATACATTTTACGATATAAGATATACGTTATACGTTATACGTTATACGTTATACGTTATACGTTACACTTTATACGTTATACGTTATTCATTACATGTTATGCGTTATACGTTATACGTTATACGTTATACGATATACGTTATACGTTATACGTTATACGTTATACGTTATACGTTATACGTTATACGTTATACGTTATACGTTATACGTTATACGTTGTACGTTATACGTTATAAGTTGTACGATATATGATATACGTTATACGTTATACGTTATACGTTATACGTTATACGTTATACGTTATACGTTATACGTTATACGTTATACGTTATACGTTATACGTTATACGTTATACGTTATACGTTATACGTTATACGTTATACGTTATACGTTATACGTTATACGTTATACGTTATACGTTATACGTTATACGTTATACGTTATACGTTATACGTTGTACGTTATACGTTATAAGTTGTACGTTATACAATATACGTTATACATTTTACGATATAAGATATACGTTATACGTTATACGTTATACGTTATACGTTATACGTTATACGTTACACTTTATACGTTATAGGTGTTACGTTATACGTTATACGTTATATGTTATTCGTAATACGTTATACGTGATACGTTATACTTTGTACGTTATACGTTATACGTTATACGTTATACATTATACGTTATACGTTATACATTACATGTTATGCGTTATACGTTATACGTTATACGTTATACGTTATACGTTATACGTTATACGTTATACGTTATACGTTATACGTTATACGTTATACGTTATACGTTATACGTTGTACGTTATACGTTATAAGTTGTACGATATACGATATACGTTATACGTTATTCTTTATACGTTCTTCGCTACACGTTATATGTTATACTTTATACGATATACGTTATACGTTATAAGTTATACGTTATACGTCATAGGTTATACGTTACACGTTATACGTTACACGTTATACGTTATACGTTTTACGGTATACGATATACGTTATACGTTATACGTTTAACGTTATACGTTATACGTTATACGTTATACGTTATACGTTATACGTTACACGTTATACGTTATACGTTATACGTTATACGTTTCACGTTATACATTATACGTTATACGTTATACGTTATACGTTATGCGTTATACGTTATACGTTATACGTTATACGTTATACGTTATACGTTATACGTTATACGTTATACGTTATACGTTATACGTTATACGTTATACGTTATACGTTATACGTTATACGTTATACGTTATACGTTATACGTTATACGTTATACGCTATACGTTATACGTTGTACATTATACGTTATAAGTTGTACGTTATACGATGTACGTTATATGTTATTCGTTATACGTAATTCGTTACACGTTATACGTTACACGTTATACGTTATACGTTATACGTTATACGTTATACGTTATACGTCATACGTTATACGTTATACGTTATACGTTATACGTTATACGTTGTACGTTATACGTTATAAGTTGTACGTTATACGATATACGTTATGAGTTATTCTTTATACGTTCTTCGTTATACGTTATACGTTATACGTTATACGTTATACGTTTTACGTTATTCGTTATACGTTATACGTTATACGATATACGTTATACGTTATACGTTATACGTTATACGTTATACTTTATACGTTATACGTTATACGTTATACGTTATACATTATGCGTTATACGTTTTACGTTATTCGTTATACGTTATACGTTATACGTTATACGTTATACGTTATACGTTATGCGTTATACGTTATACGGTATACGTTATACGTTATACGTTATACGTTATACGTTATACGTTATACGTTACACGTTATACGTTATACGTTTTACGGTATACGATATACGTTATACGTTATACGTTATACGTTATACGTTATACGTTATACGTTATACGTTATACGTTATACGTTACACGTTATACGTTATACGTTATACGTTATACGTTTCACGTTATACGTTATACGTTATACGTTATACGTTATACGTTATGCGTTATACGTTATACGTTATACGTTATACGTTATACGTTGTACGTAATACGTTACACGTTATACGTTATACGTTATACGTTATACGTTATACGTTATGCGTTATACGTTATACGTTATACGTTATACGTTATACGTTGTACGTTATACGTTATACGTTATACGTTGTACGTTATACGTTATACGTTATACGTTATACGTTATACGTTATACGTTATACGTTAAACGTTATACGTTACACTTTATACGTTATAGGTGTTACGTTATACGTTATACGTTATACGTCATTCGTAATACGTTATACGTGATACGTTATACTTTGTACGTTATACGTTATACGTTATACGTTATACGTTTTACGATATACGATATACGTTATACGTTATACGTTATACGTTATACGTTATACGTTATACGTTATACGTTATACGTTATACGTTATACGTTATACGTTATACGTTATACGTTATACGTCATACGTTATACGTTATACGTTATACGTTATACGTTATACGTTATACGTTATACGTTATACGTTATACGTTATACGTTATACGTTATACGTTATACGTTATACGTTATACGTTATACGTTATACGTTATACGTTATACGTTATACGTTATACGTTATACGTTATACGTTATACGTTATACGTTATACGTTATACGTTATACGTTATACGTTATACGTTATACGTTATACGTCATACGTTATACGTTATACGTTATACGTTATACGTTATACGTTGTACGTTATACGTTATAAGTTGTACGTTATACGATATACGTTATACGTTATACGTTATACGTTATACGTTATACGTTATACGTTATACGTTATACGTTATACGTTATACGTTATACGTTATACGTTATACGTTATACGTTATACGTTATACGTTATACGTTATACGTTATACGTTATACGTTATACGTTACACGTTATACGTTATACGTTATACGTTTCACGTTATACGTTATACGTAATACGTTATACGTTATACGTTATGCGTTATACGTTATACGTTATACGTTATACGTTATACGTTATTCGTTATACGTTATACGTGATACGTTATACTTTGTACTTTATACGTTATACGTTATACGTTATACATTATACGTTATACGTTATACATTACATGTTATGCGTTATACGTTATACGTTATACGATATACGTTATACGTTATACGTTATACGTTATACGTTATACGTTATACGTTATACGTTATACGTTAAACGTTGTACGTTATACGTTATAAGTTGTACGATATACGATATACGTTATACGTTATTCTTTATACGTTCTTCGTTACACGTTATACGTTATACGTTATACGATATACGTTATACGTTATAAGTTATACGTTATACGTCATAGGTTATACGTTGACCGTTATACGTTATACGTAGTATGTAATGCGTCATACGTTTTACGTTATTCGTTATACGTTTTTCGTTACAAGTTATACGTTATACGTTATACGTTATACGTCATAGGTTATACGTTATACGTTATACGTTATACGTTATACGTCATAGGTTATACGTTATACGTTATACGTTATACGTTATACATTATGCGTTATACGTTTTACGTTATTCGTTATACGTTATACGTTATACGTTATACGTTATACGTTATACGTTATACGTTATACGTTATACGTTATACGTTATACGTTATACGTTATACGTTATACGTTATACGTTATACGTTATACGTTATACGTTATACGTTATACGTTGTACGTTATACGCTATAAGTTGTACGTTATACAATATACGTTATACGTTATACGTTACACGTTATACGTTATACGTTATACGTTATACGTTTCACGTTATACGTTATACGTTATACGTTATACGTTATACGTTATACGTTATACGTTATACGTTATACGTTATACGTTATACGTTATACGTTATACGTTATACGTTATACGTTATACGTTATACGTTATACGTTATACGTTATACGTTATACGTTATACGTTATACGTTATACGTTATACGTTATACGTTATACGTTATACGTTATACGTTGTACGTTATACGTTATAAGTTGTACGTTATACAATATACGTTATACATTTTACGATATAAGATATACGTTATACGTTATACGTTATACGTTATACGTTATACGTTATACGTTACACTTTATACGTTATAGGTGTTACGTTATACGTTATACGTTATACGTTATTCGTAATACGTTATACGTGATACGTTATACTTTGTACGTTATACGTTATACGTTATACGTTATACATTATACGTTATACGTTATACGTTTCACGTTATACGTTATACGTTATACGTTATACGTTATACGTTATGCGTTATACGTTATACGTTATACGTTATACGTTATACGTTATTCGTTATACGTTATACGTGATACGTTATACTTTGTACGTTATACGTTATACGTTATACGTTATACATTATACGTTATACGTTATACGTTATACGTTATACGTTATACGTTATACGTTATACGTTATACGTTATACGTTACACGTTATACGTTATACGTTATACGTTATGCGTTTCACGTTATACGTTATACGTTATACGTTATACGTTATACGTTATGCGTTATACGTTATACGTTATACGTTATACGTTATACGTTGTACGTTATACGTTACACGTTATACGTTATACGTTTTACGGTATACGATATACGTTATACGTTATACGTTATACGTTATACGTTATACGTTATACGTTATACGTTATACGTTATACGTTACACGTTATACGTTATACGTTATACGTTATACGTTTCACGTTATACGTTATACGTTATACGTTATACGTTATACGTTATGCGTTATACGTTATACGTTATACGTTATACGTTATACGTTGTACGTTATACGTTACACGTTATACGTTATACGTTATACGTTATACGTTATACGTTATACGTTATACGTTATACGTTATACGTTATACGTTATACGTTATACGTTATACGTACTTCGTTACACGTTATACGTTATACGTTATACGTTATACGTTTTACGAAATAAGATATACGTTATACGTTATACGTTATACGTTAAACGTTATACGTTACACTTTATACGTTATAGGTGTTACGTTATACGTTATACGTTATACGTCATTCGTAATACGTTATACGTGATACGTTATACTTTGTACGTTATACGTTATACGTTATACGTTATACGTTTTACGATATACGATATACGTTATACGTTATACGTTATACGTTATACGTTATACGTTATACGTTATACGTTATACGTTATACGTTATACGTTATACGTTATACGTTATACGTTATACGTTATACGTTATACGTTATACGTTATACGTTATACGTTATACGTTATACGTTATACGTTATACGTTATACGTTATACGTTATACGTTATACGTTATACGTTATACGTTATACGTTATACGTTATACGTTATACGTTATACGTTATACGTTATACGTTATACGTTATACGTTATACGTTATACGTTATACGTTATACGTTATACGTTATACGTTATACGTTATACGTTATACGTTATACGTTATACGTTATACGTTGTACGTTATACGTTATAAGTTGTACGTTATACGATATACGTTATACGTTATTCGTTATACGTACTTCGTTACACGTTATACGTTATACGTTATACGTTATACATTTTACGATATAAGATATACGTTATACGTTATACGTTATACGTTATACGTTATACGTTACACTTTATACGTTATACGTTATTCATTACATGTTATGCGTTATACGTTATACGTTATACGTTATACGATATACGTTATACGTTATACGTTATACGTTATACGTTATACGTTATACGTTATACGTTATACGTTATACGTTATACGTTATACGTTGTACGTTATACGTTATAAGTTGTACGATATATGATATACGTTATACGTTATTCTTTATAGGTTCTTCGTTACACGTTATACGTTATACGTTATACGATATACGTTATACGTTATAAGTTATACGTTATACGTCATAGGTTATACGTTGACCGTTATACGTTATACGTAGTATGTAATGCGTCATACGTTTTACGTTATTCGTTATACGTTTTTCGTTACAAGTTATACGTTATACGTTATACGGTATACGTCATAGGTTATACGTTATACGTTATACGTTATACGTTATACATTATGCGTTATACGTTTTACGTTATTCGTTATACGTTATACGTTATACGTTATACGTTACACGTTATACGTTATACGTTATACGTTATACGTTATACGTTATACGTTATACGTTATACGTTATACGTTATACGTTATACGTTATACGTTATACGTTATACGTTATACGTTATACGTTATACGTTGTGACGTTATACGTTATAAGTTGTACGTTATACAATATACGTTATACGTTATACGTTACACGTTATACGTTATACGTTATACGTTATACGTTTCACGTTATACGTTATACGTTATACGTTATACGTTATACGTTATACGTTATACGTTATACGTTATACGTTATACGTTATACGTTATACGTTATACGTTATACGTTATACGTTATACGTTATACGTTATACGTTATACGTTATACGTTATACGTTATACGTTATACGTTATACGTTATACGTTATACGTTATACGTTATACGTTATACGTTATACGTTATACGTTATACGTTATACGTTATACGTTATACGTTATACGTTATACGTTATACGTAATACGTTATACGTTGTACGTTATACGTTATAAGTTGTACGTTATACGTTATACGTTATACGTTATACGTTATACGTTATACGTTATACGTTATACGTTATACGTTATACGTTATACGTTATACGTTATACGTTATACGTTATACGTTATACGTTATACGTTATACGTTATACGTTATACGTTATACGTTATACGTTATACGTTATACGTTATACGTTATACGTTATACGTTATACGTTATACGTTATACGTTATACGTTATACGTTATACGTTATACGTTATACGTTATACGCTATACGTTATACGTTGTACATTATACGTTATAAGTTGTACGTTATACGATGTACGTTATGTGTTATTCGTTATACGTAATTCGTTACACGTTATACGTTATACGTTATACGTTATACGTTATACGTTACACGTTATACGTTATACGTTATACGTTATACGTTATACGTTATACGTTATACGTTATACGTTATACGTTATACGTTATACGTTATACGTTATACGTTATACGTTATACGTTATACGTTATACGTTATACGTTATACGTTATACGTTATACGTTATACGTTATACGTTATACGTTATACGTTATACGTTATACGTTATACGTTATACGTTATACGTTATACGTTATACGTTATACGTTATACGTTATACGTTATACGTTATACGTTATACGTACTTCGTTACACGTTATACGTTATACGTTATACGTTATACGTTATACGTTATACGTTATACGTTATACGTTATACGTTAGACGTTATACGTTATACGTTATACGTTATACGTTATACGTTATACGTTATACGTTATACGTTATACGTTATACGTTATACGTTATACGTTATACGTTATACGTTATACGTTATACGTTATACGTTATACGTTATACGATATACGTTATACGTTATACGTTATACGTTATACGTTGTACGTTATACGTTATAAGTTGTACGTTATACGATATACGTTATACGTTATTCGTTATACGTACTTCGTTACACGTTATACGTTATACGTTATACGTTATACGTTATACGTTATACGTTTCACGTTATACGTTATACGTTATACGTTATACGTTATACGTTATACGTTATACGTTATACGTTATACGTTATACGTTATACGATATACGTTATACGTTATACGTTATACGTTGTACGTTATACGTTATAAGTTGTACGTTATACGATATACGTTATACGTTATTCGTTATACGTACTTCGTTACACGTTATACGTTATACGTTATACGTTATACGTTATACGTTATACGTTATACGTTATACGTTATACGTTATACGTTATACGTTATACGATATACGTTATACGTTATACGTTATACGTTGTACGTTATACGTTATAAGTTGTACGTTATACGATATACGTTATACGTTATTCGTTATACGTACTTCGTTACACGTTATACGTTATACGTTATACGTTATACGTTTTACGAAATAAGATATACGTTATACGTTATACGTTATACGTTATACGTTATACGTTACACTTTATACGTTATAGGTGTTACGTTATACGTTATACGTTATACGTCATTCGTAATACGTTATACGTGATGCGTTATACTTTGTACGTTATACGTTATACGTTATACGTTATACGTTTTACGATATACGATATACGTTATACGTTATACGTTATACGTTATACGTTATACGTTATACGTTATACGTTATACGTTATACGTTATACGTTATACGTTATACGTTATACGTTATACGTTATACGTTATACGTCATACGTTATACGTTATCCGTCATACGTTATACGTTATACGTTATACGTTATACGTTATACGTTATACGTTATACGTTATACGTTATACGTTGTACGTTATACGTTATAGGTTGTACGTTATACAATATACGTTATACGTTATACGTTACACGTTATACGTTATACGTTATACGTTATACGTTTCACGTTATACGTTATACGTTATACGTTATACGTTATACGTTATACGTTATACGTTATACGTTATACGTTGTACGTTATACGTTATAAGTTGTACGTTATACGTTATACGTTATACGTTATACGTTATACGTTATACGTTATACGTTATACGTTATACGTTATACGTTATACGTTATACGTTATACGTTATACGTTATACGTTATACGTTATACGTTATACGTTATACGTTATACGTTATACGTTATACGTTATACGTTATACGTTATACGTTATACGTTATACGTTATACGTTATACGATATACGTTATACGTTATACGTTATACGTTGTACGTTATACGTTATAAGTTGTACGTTATACGATATACGTTATACGTTATTCGTTATACGTACTTCGTTACACGTTATACGTTATACGTTATTCGTTATACGTACTTCGTTACACGTTATACGTTATACGTTATACGTTATACGTTTTACGAAATAAGATATACGTTATACGTTTTACGTTATACGTTATACGTTATACGTTATACGTTACACTTTATACGTTATAGGTGTTACGTTATACGTTATACGTTATACGTCATTCGTAATACGTTATACGTGATACGTTATACTTTGTACGTTATACGTTATACGTTATACGTTATACGTTTTACGATATACGATATACGTTATACGTTATACGTTATACGTTATACGTTATACGTTATACGTTATACGTTATACGTTATACGTTATACGTTATACGTTATACGTTATACGTTATACGTTATACGTTATACGTTATACGTCATACGTTATACGTTATACGTTATACGTTATACGTTATACGTTATACGTTATACGTTATACGTTATACGTTATACGTTATACGTTATACGTTATACGTTATACGTTATACGTTATACGTTATACGTTATACGTTATACGTTATACGTTATACGTTATACGCCATACGTTATACGTTATACGTCATACGTTATACGTACTTCGTTACACGTTATACGTTATACGTTATACGTTATACGTTATACGTTATACGTTTCACGTTATACGTTATACGTTATACGTTATACGTTATACGTTATACGTTATACGTTATACGTTATACGTTATACGTTATACGTTATACGTTATACGTTATACGTTATACGTTATACGTTATACGTTATACGTTATACGTTATACGTTATACGTTATACGTTATACGTTATACGTTATACGTTATACGTTATACGTTATACGTTATACGTTATACGTTATACGTTATACGTTATACGTTATACGTTATACGTTATACGTTATACGTTATACGTTATACGTTATACGTTATACGTTATACGTTATACGTTATACGTTATACGTTATACGTTATACGTTATACGTTATACGTTATACGTTATACGTTATACGTTATACGCTATACGTTATACGTTATACGTTATACGTTATACGTTATACGTTATACGTTATACGTTTCACGTTATACGTTATACGTTATACGTTATACGTTATACGTTATACGTTATACGTTATACGTTATACGTTATACGTTATACGTTATACGTTATACGTTATACGTTATACGTTATACGTTATACGTTATACGTTATACGTTATACGTTATACGTTATACGTTATACGTTATACGTTATACGTTATACGTTATACGTTATACGTTATACGTTGTACGTTATACGTTATAGGTTGTACGTTATACAATATACGTTATACGTTATACGTTACACGTTATACGTTATACGTTATACGTTATACGTTTCACGATACACGTTATACGTTATACGTTATACGTTATACGTTATACGTTATACGTTATACGTTATACGTTATACGTTATACGTTATACGATGTACGTTATACGTTATACGTTATACGTTATACGTTATACGATGTACGTTATATGTTATTCGTTATACGTAATTCGTTACACGTTATACGTTACACGTTATACGTTATACGTTTTACGGTATACGATATACGTTATACGTTATACGTTATACGTTATACGTTATACGTTATACGTTATACGTTGTACGTTATACGTTATAAGTTGTACGTTATACGTTATACGTTATACGTTATACGTTATACGTTATACGTTATACGTTATACGTTATACGTTATACGTTATACGTTATACGTTATACGTTATACGTTATACGTTATACGTTATACGTTATACGTTATACGTTATACGTTATACGTTATACGTTATACGTTATACGTTATACGATATACGTTATACGTTATACGTTATACGTTATACGTTATACGTTATACGTTATACGTTATACGTTATACGTTATACGTTATACGTTATACGTTATACGTTATACGTTATACGTCATACGTTATACGTTATACGTTATACGTCATACGTTATACGTTATACGTTATACGTCATACGTTATACGTTATACGTTATACGTTATACGTTATACGTTATACGTTATACGTTATACGTTATACGTTATACGTTATACGTTATACGTTATACGTTATACGTTATACGTTATACGTTATACGTTATACGTTATACGTTATACGTTATACGTTATACGTTATACGTTATACGTTATACGTTATACGTTATACGTTATACGTTATACGTTATACGTTATACGTTATACGTTATACGTTATACGTTATACGTTATACGTTATACGTTATACGTTATACGTTATACGTTATACGTTATACGTTATACGTTATACGTTATACGTTATACGTTATACGATATACGTTATACGTTATACGTTATACGTTGTACGTTATACGTTATAAGTTGTACGTTATACGATATACGTTATACGTTATTCGTTATACGTACTTCGTTACACGTTATATGTTATACGTTATACGTTATACGTTTTACGAAATAAGATATACGTTATACGTTATACGTTATACGTTATACGTTATACGTTACACTTTATACGTTATAGGTGTTACGTTATACGTTATACGTTATACGTTATACGTTATACGTTATACGTTATACGTTATACGTTATACGTTATACGTTATACGTTATACGTTATACGTTATACGTTATACGTTATACGTTATACGTTATACGTTATACGTTATACGTTATACGTTATACGTTATACGTTATACGTTATACGTTATACGTTATACGTTATACGTTATACGTTATACGTTACATGTTATGCGTTATACGTTATGCGTTATACGTTATACGTTATACGTTATACGTTATACGTTATACGTTATACGGTATACGTTATACGTTATACGTTATTCGTTATACGTTATACGTTATACGTTATACGTTATACGTTATACGTTATACGTTATACGTTATACGTTATACGTTATACGTTATACGTTATACGTTATACGTTATACGTTATACGTTATACGTTATACGTTATACGTTATACGTTATACGTTATACGTTATACGTTATACGTTATACGTTATACGTTACATGTTATGCGTTATACGTTATACGTTATACGTTATACGTTATACGTTATACGTTATACGTTATACGTTATACGTTATACGTTATACGTTATACGTTATACGTTATACGTTATACGTTATACGTTATACGTTATACGTTATACGTTATACGTTATACGTTATACGTTATACGTTATACGTTATACGTTATACGTTATACGTTATACGTTATACGTTATACGTTATACGTTATACGTTATACGTTATACGTTATACGTTATACGTTATACGTTACATGTTATGCGTTATACGTTATACGTTATACGTTATACGTTATACGTTATACGTTATACGTTATACGTTATACGTTATACGTTATACGTTATACGTTATTCGTTATACGTTATACGTTATACGTTATACGTTATACGTTATACGTTATACGTTATACGTTATACGTTATGCGTTATAGGATATACGTTATACGTTATACGTTATACGTTACACGTTATACGTTACACGTTATACGTTATGCGTTATAGGATATACGTTATACGTTATACGTTGTACGTTATACGTTATACGTTATACGTTATACGTTATACGTTATACGTTATACGTTATACGTTATACGTTATACGTTAAACGTTGTACGTTATACGTTATACGTTATACGTTATATGTTATACGTCATGCGATATACGTTATACGTTATTCGTTATACGGTATACGTTAAACGTTGTACGTTATACGTTATACGTTATACGTTATACGTTATACGTTGGACGTTATACATTATACGTTATACGTTATACGCCATACGTTATACGTTATACGTTATACGTTATACGTTATACGTTATACGTTATACGTTATACGTTATACGTTATACGTTATACGTTATACGTTATACGTTATACGTTATACGTTACACGTTATACGTTATACGTTATACTGTATACGTTATACGTTATACGTTATACGTTATACGTTATACGTTATACGTTATACGTTATACGTTATACGTTATACGTTATACGTTATACGTTATACGTTATACGCTATACGTTATACGTTATACGTTATACGTTATACGTTATACGTTATGCGTTATAGGATATACATTATATGTTATACGTTGTACGTTATACGTTATACGTTATATGTTATACGTCATGCGATATACGTTATACGTTATTCGTTATACGATATACGTTAAACGTTGTACGTTAGACGTTATACGTTATACGTTATACGTTATACGTTATACGTTATACGTTATACGTTATACGTTATACGTCATACGTTATACGTTATACGTTATACGTTATACGTTATACATTATACGTTATAAGTTATACGTTGTACGTTATACGTTGTACGATATACGTTATACGTTAGACGCTATACGTTATACGTTATACGTTTACGTTATACGTTATACGTTATACGTTATACGTTATACGTTATACGTTATACGTTATACGTTATACGTTATACGTTATACGTTATACGTTATACGTTATACGTTATACGTTATACGTTATACGTTATACGTTATACGTTATACTTTATACGTTATACGTTATACGTTTTACGTTGAATGTTATACTTTATACGTAGCATGTAATGCCTCATACGTTTTACGTTATTCGTTATACGTTTTTCGTTACAAGTTATACGTTATACGTTATACGTTATACGTTATACGATATACGATATACGTTATACGTTATACGTTATACGTTATACGTTATACGTTATACGTTATACGTTATACTTTATACGTTATAGGTGTTACGTTATACGTTATACGTTATACGTTATTCGTAATACGTTATACGTGATACTTTATACGTTGTACGTTATACGTTATACGTTATACGTTATACGCTATACATTATACGTTATACGTTAAACATTACATGTTATACGTTATACGTTATACGTTATACGTCATAGGTTATACGTTATACGTTATACGTTATACGTTATACGTTATACGTTATACGTTATACGTCATAGGTTATACGTTATACGTTATACGTTATGCGTTATACGCTATACGTTATACGTTATACGTTATACGTTATGCGTTATACGTTGTACGATATTCGTTATACGTTATACGTTATTAGTTATACGTTATACGGTATACGTTATACGTTGTACGTTACATGTTATACGTTATACGTTATACGTTATACGTTATACGTTATACGTTATACGTTATACGTTATACGTTATACGTTATACGTTATACATTATACGTTATACGTTATACGTTATGGGTTATAGGATATACGTTATACGTTATACGTTGTACGTTATACGTTATACGTTATACGTTATATGTTTTACGTCATGCGATATACGTTATACGTTATTCGTTATACGGTATACGTTAAACGTTGTACGTTATACGTTATACGTTATACATTATACGTTATACGTTATACGTTATGGGTTATAGGATATACGTTATACGTTATACGTTGTACGTTGGACGTTATACGTTATACGTTATACGTTATACGCTATACGTTATACGTTATACGTTATACGTTATACGTTATACGTTATACGTTATACGTTATACGTTATACGTTATACGTTATACGTTATACGTTATACGTTACACGTTATACGTTATACATTATACTGTATACGTTATACGTTATACGTTATACGTTATACGTTATACGTTATACGTTATACGTTATACGTTATACGTTAAACGTTATACGTTATACGTTATACGTTATACGTTATACGTTATACGTTATACGTTATACGTTATGCGTTATAGGATATACATTATAGGTTATACGTTGTACGTTATACGTTATACGTTATATGTTATACGTCATGCGATATACGTTATACGTTATTCGTTATACGGTATACGTTAAACGTTTTACGTTATACGTTATACGTTATACGTTATACGTTATACGTTATACGTTATACGTTATACGTTATACGTTATACGTTATACGTTATACGTTATACGTTATACGTCATACGTTATACGTTATACGTTATACGTTATACGTCATACGTTATACGTTATACGTTATACGTTATACGTTCTACGTTATACGTTATACGTTAAACGTTGTACGTTATACGTTATACGTTATACGTTCTACGTTATACGTTATACGTTATGCGTTATACGTTATACGTTATACGTTATACGTTATACGTTATACGTTATACGTTATACGTTATACGTTATACGTTATACGTTATACGTTATACGTTATACGTTATACGTAATATGTAATACGTCATACGTTTTACGTTAATAGTTATACGTTATACGTTACACGCTATACGTTATACGTTATACGTTATACGTTATACGTTATACGTTATACGTTATACGTTATACGTTATACGTTATACGTTATACGTTGTACGTTATACGTTATACGTTATACGTTATACGTTATACGTTATACGTTATACGTTAAACGTTGTACGTTATACGTTATACGATATACGTTATACGTTATACGTTATACGTTATACGTTATACGTTATACGTTATACGTTATACGTTATACGTTATACGTTATGCGTTATAGGATATACATTATACGTTATACGTTGTACGTTATACGTTATACGTTATATGTTATACGTCATGCGATATACGTTATACGTTATTCGTTATACGGTATACGTTAAACGTTGTACGTTATACGTTATACGTTATACGTTATATGTTATACGTCATGCGATAAACGTTATACGTTATTCGTTATACGGTATACGTTAAACGTTGTACGTTATACGTTATACGTTATACGTTATACGTTATACGTTGGACGTTATACGTTATACGTTATACGTTGGACGTTATACGTTATACGTTATACGTTATACGCCATACGTTATACGTTATACGTTAAACGTTATACGTTACACGTTATACGTTATACGTTATACGTTATACTTTATACGTTATACGTTATACGTTATACGTTATACGTTATACGTTATACGTTCTGCGTTGTAGGATATACGTTATACGTTATACGTTGTACGTTATACGTTATACGTTATACGTTATATGTTATACGTCATGCGATAAACGTTATACGTTATTCGTTATACGGTATACGTTAAACGTTGTACGTTATACGTTATACGTTATACGTTATACGTTATACGTTGGACGTTATACGTTATACGTTATACGTTATACGCCATACGTTATACGTTATACGTTAAACGTTATACGTTATACGTTATACGTTATACGTTATACGTTATACTTTATACGTTATATGTTATACGTTATACGTTATACGTTACACGTTATACGTTATACGTTATACTGTATACGTTACACGTTATACATTATACGTTATACGTTATACGTTATACGTTATACGTTATACGTTATACGTTATACGTTATACGTTATACGTTATACGTTATACGTTATGCGTTATAGGATATACGTTATACGTTATACGTTGTACGTTATATGTTATACGTTATACGTTATATGTTATACGTTATACGTTATACGTTGTACGTTATACGTTATACGTTATACGTTATACGTTATACGTTATACGTTAAACGTTGTACGTTATACGTTATACGTTATACGTTAAACGTTGTACGTTATACGTTATACGTCATACGTTATACGTTATACGTTATGCGTTATAGGATATACGTTATACGTTATACGTTGTACGTTATACGTTATACGTTATACGTTATACGTTATACGTTATACGTTATACGTTATACGTTATACGTTAAACGTTGTACGTTATACGTTATACGTTATACGTTATTCGTTATACGTTATACGTTATACGTTATACGTTATACGTTATGCGTTATAGGATATACGTTATACGTTATACGTTATACGTTATACCTTATACGTTATACGTTATACGTTATACGTTATACGTTATACATTATACGTTATACGTTGAACGTTGTACGATATACGTTATACGTTATACGTTATACGTTATACGTTATACGTTAAACGTTGTACGTTATACGTTATACGTCATACGTTATACGTTATACGTTATGCGTTATAGGATATACGTTGTACGTTATACATTACATGTTATACGTTACACGTTATACGTTAGACGTCATAGGTTATACGTTATACGTTATACGTTATACGTTATACGTTATACGTTATACGTTATACGTCATAGGTTATACGTTATACGTTATACGTTATGCGTTATACGTTATATGTTACACGTTGTACGTTCTACGTTATACGTTATACGTTATACGTTATTAGTTATACGTTATACGGTATACGTTATACGTTGTACGTTACATGTTATACGTTATACGTTATACGTTATACGATATACGTTATACGTTATACGTTATACGTTATACGTTATACGTTATACGTTATACGTTATACGTTATACGTTATACGTTATACGTTATACGTTATACGTTATACGTTATACGTTATACTTTATACGTTATACGTTATACGTTATACGTTATACGTTATACGTTATACGTTATACGTTATACGTTATACGTTATACGTTATACGTTATACGTTATACGTTGTACGTTATACGTTATACGTTATACGTTCTACGTTATACGTTGTACGTTATACGTTATACGTTATTCTTTATACGTTCTTCGAAACACGTTATACGTTATACGTTATACGTTATACGTTTTACGTTGAATGTTATACTTTATACGTAGCATGTAATGCGTCATACGTTTTACGTTGAATGTTATACTTTATACGTAGCATGTAATGCGTCATACGTTTTACGTTATTCGTTATACGTTTTTCATTACAAGTTATACGTTATACGTTATACATTATACGTTATACGATATACGTTATACGTTATACGTTATACGTTATACGTTATACGTTATACGTTATACGTTATACTTTATACGTTATAGGTGTTACGTTATACGTTATACGTTATACGTTATTCGTAATACGTTATACGTGATACTTTATACGTTGTACGTTATACGTTATACGTTATACGTTATACGCTATACATTATACGTTATACGTTATACATTACATGTTATACGTTATACGTTATACGTTATACGTCATAGGTTATACGTTATACGTTATACGTTATACGTTATACGTTATACGTTATACGTTATACGTCATAGGTTATACGTTATACGTTATACGTTATGCGTTATACGTTATACGTTATACGTTATACGTTATACGTTATGCGTTATACGTTGTACGATATTCGTTATACGTTATACGTTATTAGTTATACGTTATACGGTATACGTTATACGTTGTACGTTACATGTTATACGTTATACGTTATACGTTATACGATATACGTTATACGGTATACGTTATACGTTATACGTTATACGTTATACGTTACATGTTATACGTTATACATTATACGTTATACGTTATACGTTATATGTTATACGTTGTACGTTCTACGTTATACGTTATACGTTATACGTTATACGTTATACTTTATACGTTATACGTTATACGTTATAAGGTATACGTTATACGTTATACGTTATACGTTATACGTTTTGCGTTTTACGTTATTCGTTATACGTTATACTTTATACGTTATAGGTGTTACGTTATACGTTATACGTTATACGTTATTCGTAATACGTTATACGTGATACGTTATACGTTGTACGTTATACGTTATACGTTATACGTTATACGCTATACATTATACGTTATACGTTATACATTACATGTTATACGTTACACGTTATTCGTTAGACGTCATAGGTTATACGTTATACGTTATACGTTATACGTTATACGTTATACGTTATACGTTATACGTTATACGTCATAGGTTATACGTTATACGTTATACGTTATGCGTTATACGTTATACGTTATACGTTATACGTTATGCGTTATACGTTGTACGATATTCGTTATACGTTATACGTTATACGTTATACGTTATACGTTATACGTTAAACGTTATACGTTATACGTTATACGTTATACGTTATACGTTATACGTTATACGTTATACGTTATACGTTATACGTTATACGTTGTACGTTATACGTTATACGTTATACGTTCTACGTTATACGTTGTACGTTATACGTTATACGTTATTCTTTATACGTTCTTCGAAACACGTTATACGTTATACGTTATACGTTATACGTTTTACGTTGAATGTTATACTTTATACGTAGCATGTAATGCGTCATACGTTTTACGTTGAATGTTATACTTTATACGTAGCATGTAATGCGTCATGCGTTTTACGTTATTCGTTATACGTTTTTCATTACAAGTTATACGTTATACGTTATACGTTATACGTTATACGATATACGTTATACGTTATACGTTATACGTTATACGTTATACGTTATACGTTATACGTTATACTTTATACGTTATAGGTGTTACGTTATACGTTATACGTTATACGTTATTCGTAATACGTTATACGTGATACTTTATACGTTGTACGTTATACGTTATACGTTATACGTTATACGCTATACATTATACGTTATACGTTATACATTACATGTTATACGTTATACGTTATACGTTATACGTCATAGGTTATACGTTATACGTTATACGTTATACGTTATACGTTATACGTTATACGTTATACGTCATAGGTTATACGTTATACGTTATACGTTATGCGTTATACGTTATACGTTATACGTTATACGTTATACGTTATGCGTTATACGTTGTACGATATGCGTTATACGTTATACGTTATTAGTTATACGTTATACGGTATACGTTATACGTTGTACGTTACATGTTATACGTTATACGTTATACGTTATACGATATACGTTATACGTCATACGTTATACGTTATACGTTATACGTTATACGTTACATGTTATACGTTATACATTATACGTTATACGTTATACGTTATATGTTATACGTTGTACGTTCTACGTTATACGTTATACGTTATACGTTATACGTTATACTTTATACGTTATACGTTATACGTTATAAGGTATACGTTATACGTTATACGTTATACGTTATACGTTTTGCGTTTTACGTTATTCGTTATACGTTATACTTTATACGTTATAGGTGTTACGTTATACGTTATACGTTATACGTTATTCGTAATACGTTATACGTGATACGTTATACGTTGTACGTTATACGTTATACGTTATACGTTATACGCTATACATTATACGTTATACGTTATACATTACATGTTATACGTTACACGTTATTCGTTAGACGTCATAGGTTATACGTTATACGTTATACGTTATACGTTATACGTTATACGTTATACGTTATACGTTATACGTTATACGTTATACGTCATAGGTTATACGTTATACGTTATACGTTATGCGTTATACGTTATACGTTATACGTTATACGTTATGCGTTATACGTTGTACGATATTCGTTATACGTTATACGTTATTAGTTATACGTTATACGGTATACGTTATACGTTGTACGTTACATGTTATACGTTATACGTTATACGTTATACGATATACGTTATACGTTATACGTTATACGTTATACGTTATACGTTATACGTTATACGTTATACGTTATACGTTATACGTTATACGTTATACGTTATACGTTATACGTTATACGTTATACGTTATACTTTATACGTTATACGTTATACGTTATACGTTATACGTTATACGTTATACGTTATACGTTATACGTTCTACGTTATACGTTATACGTTATACATTATACGTTATATGTTACACGTTGTACGTTCTACGTTATACGTTATACGTTATACGTTATTAGTTATACGTTATACGGTATACGTTATACGTTGTACGTTACATGTTATACGATATACGTTATACGTTATACGATATACGTTATACGTTATACGTTATACGTTATACGTTATACGTTATACGTTATACGTTATACGTTATACGTTATACGTTATACGTTATACGTTATACGTTATACGTTATACGTTATACGTTATACGTTATACGATATACGTTATACGTTATACGTTATACGTTATACGTTATACGTTATACGTTATACGTTATACGTTATACGTTATACGTTATACGTTATACGTTATACGTTATACGTTATACGTTATACTTTATACGTTATACGTTATACGTTATACGTTATACGTTATACGTTATACGTTATACGTTCTACGTTCTACGTTATACGTTATACGTTATACGTTATACGTTATACGTTATACGTTATACGTTATACGTTATACGTTATACGTTATACGTTATACGTTATACGTTATACGTTATACGTTATACGTTATACTTTATACGTTATAGGTGTTACGTTATACTTTATACGTTATACGTTATACGTTATACGTTATACGTTATACGTTATACGTTATACGTTATACGTTATACTTTATACGTTATAGGTGTTACGTTATACGTTATACGTTATACGTTATTCGTAATACGTTATACGTGATACGTTATTCGTTGTACGTTATACGTTATACGTTATACGTTATACGCTATACATTATACGTTATACGTTATACATTACATGTTATACGTTATACGTTATACGTTATACGTCATAGGTTATACGTTATACGTTATACGTTATACGTTATACGTTATACGTTATACGTTATACGTTATACGTTATACGTTATAGGTCATAGGTTATACGTTATACGCTACACGTTATGCGTTATACGTTATACGTTATACGTTATACGTTATGCGTTATACGTTGTACGATATTCGTTATACGTTATAGGTTATTAGTTATACGTTATACGGTATACGTTATACGTTGTACGTTACATGTTATACGTTATTAGTTATACGTTATACGGTATACGTTATACGTTGTACGTTACATGTTATACGTTATACGTTATACGTTATACGATATACGTTATACGTTATACGTCATACGTTATACGTTATACGTTATACGTTATACGTTCTACGTTATACGTTGTGCGTTATACGTTATAAGTTGTACGTTATACGATATACGTTATACGTTATTCTTTATACGTTCTTCGTTACACGTTATACGTTATACGTTGTACGTTATACGTTTTACGTTGAATGTTATACTTTATACGTAGCATGTAATGCGTCATACGTTTTACGTTATTCGTTATACGTTATACGTTATACGTTATACGTTATACGTTATACGTTATACGTTATACGTTACACGTTATACGTTATACGTTATACGTTATACGTTATACGTTATACGTTATACGTTATACGTTATACGTTATACGTTATACGTTATACGTTATACGTTATACGTTATACGTTATACGTTATACGTTATTCGTAATACGTTATACGTGATTCGTTATACGTTGTACGTTATACGTTATACGTTATACGTTATACGTTATACGTTATACGTTATACGTTATACGTTATACGTTTTACGTTATACGTTATACGTTATACGTTATACGTTGTACGTTATACGTTATAAGTTGTACGTTATACGATATACGTTATACGTTATTCTTTATACGTTCTTCGTTACACGTTATACGTTATACGTTGTACGTTATACGTTTTACGTTGAATGTTATACTTTATACGTAGCATGTAATGCGTCATACGTTTTACGTTATTCGTTATACGTTTTTCGTTACAAGTTATACGTTATACGTTATACGTTATACGTTATACGATATACGTTATACGTTATACGTTATACGTTATACGTTATACGTTATACTTTATACGTTATAGGTGTTACGTTATACGTTATATGTTATACGTTATTCGTAATACGTTATACGTGATACGTTATACGTTGTACGTTATACGTTATACGGTATACGTTATACGCTATACATTATACGTTATACGTTATACATTACATGTTATACGTTATACGTTATACGTTATACGTCATAGGTTATATGTTATACGTTATACGTTATACGTTATACGTTATACGTTATACGTTATACGTTATACGTTATAGGTCATAGGTTATACGTTATACGTTATACGTTATGCGTTATACGTTATACGTTATACGTTATACGTTATGCGTTATACGTTGTACGATATTCGTTATACGTTATACGTTATTAGTTATACGTTATACGGTATACGTTATACGTTGTACGTTACATGTTATACGTTATACGTTATACGTTATACGATATACGTTATACGTTATACGTTATACGTTATACGTTATACGTTATACGTTATACGTTATACGTTATACGTTATACGTTATACGTTATACGTTATACGTTATACGTTATACGTTATACGTTATACGTTATACGTTATACGTTATACGTTATACGTTATACGTTATACGTTATACGTTACACGTTATACGTTATACATTATACTGTATACGTTATACGTTATACGTTATACGTTATACGTTATACGTTATACGTTATACGTTATACGTTATACGTTATACGTTATACGTTATACGTTATACGTTATACGTTATACGTTATACGTTATACGTTATACGTTATACGTTATACGTTATGCGTTATAGGATATACATTATAGGTTATACGTTGTACGTTATACGTTATACGTTATATGTTATACGTCATGCGATATACGTTATACGTTATTCGTTATACGGTATACGTTAAACGTTTTACGTTATACGTTATACGTTATACGTTATACGTTATACGTTATACGTTATACGTTATACGTTATACGTTATACGTTATACGTTATACGTTATACGTCATACGTTATACGTTATACGTTATACGTTATACGTCATACGTTATACGTTATACGTTATACGTTATACGTTCTACGTTATACGTTATACGTTAAACGTTGTACGTTATACGTTATACGTTATACGTTCTACGTTATACGTTATACGTTATGCGTTATACGTTATACGTTATACGTTATACGTTATACGTTATACGTTATACGTTATACGTTATACGTTATACGTTATACGTTATACGTTATACGTAATATGTAATACGTCATACGTTTTACGTTAATCGTTATACGTTATACGTTACACGCTATACGTTATACGATATACGTTATACGTTATACGTTATACGTTATACGTTATACGTTATACGTTATACGTTATACGCTATACGTTATACTTTATACGTTATAGGTGTTACGTTATAGGTGTTACGTTATACGTTATACGTTATACGTTATACGTTATACGTTATACGTTATACGTTATACGTTATACGTTATACGTTATACGTTATACGTTATACGTTATACGTTATACGTTATACGTTATACGTTATACGTTGTACGTTATACGTTGTACGTTATACGTTATACGTTATACGTTATACGTTATACGTTATACGTTATACGTTATACGTTATACGTTATACGTTATACGTTATACGTTATACGTTATACGTTACACGTTATACGTTATACATTATACTGTATACGTTATACGTTATACGTTATACGTTATACGTTATACGTTATACGTTATACGTTATACGTTATACGTTATACGTTATACGTTATACGTTATACGTTATACGTTATACATTATACGTTATACGTTATACGTTATGCGTTATAGGATATACATTATAGGTTATACGTTGTACGTTATACGTTATACGTTATATGTTATACGTCATGCGATATACGTTATACGTTATTCGTTATACGGTATACGTTAAACGTTTTACGTTATACGTTATACGTTATACGTTATACGTTATACGTTATACGTTATACGTTATACGTTATACGTTATACGTTATACGTTATACGTTATACGTTATACGTTATACGTCATACGTTATACGTTATACGTTATACGTTATACGTCATACGTTATACGTTATACGTTATACGTTATACGTTCTACGTTATACGTTATACGTTAAACGTTGTACGTTATACGTTATACGTTATACGTTCTACGTTATACGTTATACGTTATGCGTTATACGTTATACGTTAAACGTTATACGTTATACGTTATACGTTATACGTTATACGTTATACGTTATACGTTATACGTTATACGTTATACGTTATACGTAATATGTAATACGTCATACGTTTTACGTTAATCGTTATACGTTATACGTTACACGCTATACGTTATACGTTATACGTTATACGTTATACGTTATACGTTATACGTTATACGTTATACGTTATACGTTATACGTTATACGTTGTACGTTATACGTTATACGTTATACGTTATACGTTATACGTTATACGTTATACGTTAAACGTTGTACGTTATACGTTATACGATATACGTTATACGTTATACGTTATACGTTATACGTTATACGTTATACGTTATACGTTATACGTTATACGTTATACGTTATGCGTTATAGGATATACATTATACGTTATACGTTGTACGTTATACGTTATACGTTATATGTTATACGTCATGCGATATACGTTATACGTTATTCGTTACACGTTATACGTTATACGTTATACGTTATACGTTATACGTTATACGTTATACGTTATACGTTATACGTTATACGTTATACGTTATACGTTATACGTTATGCGTTATAGGATATACGTTATACGTTATACGTTGTACGTTATACGTTATACGTTATACGTTATATGTTATACGTCATGTGATAAACGTTCTACGTTATTCGTTATACGGTATACGTTAAACGTTGTACGTTATACGTTATACGTTATACGTTATACGTTATACGTTATACGTTGGACGTTATACGTTATACGTTATACGTTATACGCCATACGTTATACGTTATACGTTAAACGTTATACGTTATACGTTATACGTTATACGTTATACGTTATACTTTATACGTTATACGTTATACGTTATACGTTATACGTTACACGTTATACGTTATACGTTATACTGTATACGTTACACGTTATACATTATACGTTATACGTTATACGTTATACGTTATACGTTATACGTTATACGTTATACGTTATACGTTATACGTTATGCGTTATAGGATATACGTTATACGTTATACGTTGTACGTTATATGTTATACGTTATACGTTATATGTTATACGTTATACGTTATACGTTGTACGTTATACGTTATACGTTATACGTTATACGTTATACGTTATACGTTAAACGTTGTACGTTATACGTTATACGTTATACGTTATACGTTATACGTTATACGTTATACGTTATACGTTATACGTTATACCTTATACGTTATACGTTATACGTTATACGTTATACGTTATACATTATACGTTATACGTTGAACGTTGTACGATATACGTTATACGTTATACGTTATACGTTATACGTTATACGTTAAACGTTGTACGTTATACGTTATACGTCATACGTTATACGTTATACGTTATGCGTTATAGGATATACGTTATACGTTATACGTTGTACGTTATACGTTATACGTTATACGTTATACGTTATACGTTATACGTTATACGTTATACGTTATACGTTAAACGTTGTACGTTATACGTTATACGTTATACGTTATTCGTTATACGTTATACGTTATACGTTATACGTTATACGTTATGCGTTATAGGATATACGTTATACGTTATACGTTATACGTTATACCTTATACGTTATACGTTATACGTTATACGTTATACGTTATACATTATACGTTATACGTTGAACGTTGTACGATATACGTTATACGTTATACGTTATACGTTATACGTTATACGTTAAACGTTGTACGTTATACGTTATACGTCATACGTTATACGTTATACGTTATGCGTTATAGGATATACGTTGTACGTTATACATTACATGTTATACGTTACACGTTATACGTTAGACGTCATAGGTTATACGTTATACGTTATACGTTATACGTTATACGTTATACGTTATACGTTATACGTCATAGGTTATACGTTATACGTTATACGTTATGCGTTATACGTTATACGTTATACGTTATACGTTATGCGTTATACGTTGTACGATATTCGTTATACGTTATACGTTATTAGTTATACGTTATACGGTATACGTTATACGTTGTACGTTACATGTTATACGTTATACGTTATACGTTATACGATATACGTTATACGTTATACGTTATACGTTATACGTTATACGTTATACGTTATACGTTATACGTTATACGTTATACGTTATACGTTATACGTTATACGTTATACGTTACACGTTATACGTTAGACGTCATAGGTTATACGTTATACGTTATACGTTATACGTTATACGTTATACGTTATACGTTATACGTCATAGGTTATACGTTATACGTTATACGTTATACATTATACGTTATATGTTACACGTTGTACGTTCTACGTTATACGTTATACGTTATACGTTATTAGTTATACGTTATACGGTATACGTTATACGTTGTACGTTACATGTTATACGTTATACGTTATACGTTATACGATATACGTTATACGTTATACGTTATACGTTATACGTTATACGTTATACGTTATACGTTATACGTTATACGTTATACGTTATACGTTATACGTTATACGTTATACGTTATACGTTATACTTTATACGTTATACGTTATACGTTATACGTTATACGTTATACGTTATACGTTATACGTTATACGTTATACGTTCTACGTTATACGTTATACGTTATACATTATACGTTATATGTTACACGTTGTACGTTCTACGTTATACGTTATACGTTATACGTTATAGGTTATACTTTATACGTTATACGTTATACGTTATACGTTATACGTTATACGTTATACGTTATACGTTATACGTTATACGTTATACGTTATACGTTATACGTTATACGTTATACGTTGTACGTTATACGTTATACGTTATACGTTCTACGTTATACGTTGTACGTTATACGTTATACGTTATTCTTTATACGTTCTTCGAAACACGTTATACGTTATACGTTATACGTTATACGTTTTACGTTGAATGTTATACTTTATACGTAGCATGTAATGCGTCATACGTTTTACGTTGAATGTTATACTTTATACGTAGCATGTAATGCGTCATACGTTTTACGTTATTCGTTATACGTTTTTCATTACAAGTTATACGTTATACGTTATACGTTATACGTTATACGATATACGTTATACGTTATACGTTATACGTTATACGTTATACGTTATACGTTATACGTTATACTTTATACGTTATAGGTGTTACGTTATACGTTATACGTTATACGTTATTCGTAATACGTTATACGTGATACTTTATACGTTGTACGTTATACGTTATACGTTATACGTTATACGTTATACGTTATACGTTATACGTTATACGTTATACGTTATACGTTATACGTTATACGTTATACGTTATACGTTATACGTTATACGTTATACGTTAAACGTTATACGTTATACTTTATACGTTATACGTTATACGTTATACGTTATACGTTATACGTTATACGTTATACGTTATACGTTATACGTTATACATTATACGTTATACGTTATACGTTGTACGTTCTACGTTATACGTTATACGTTATACGTTATACATTATACGTTATACGTTATACGTTATTCGTTATACGTTATACGTTATACGTTATACGTTATACGTTATACGTTATACGTTATACGTTATACGTTATACGTTATACGTTATACGTTATACGTTATACGATATACGTTATACGTTATACGTTATACGTTATACGTTATACGTTATACGTTACATGTTATACGTTATAAACTATACGTTATACGTTATACATTATACGTTATACGTTATACGTCATAGGTTATACGTTATACGTTATACGTTATACGTTATACGTTATACGTCATACGTTATACGTTATACGTTATACGTTATACGTTATACGTTATACGTTATACATTATACGTTATACGTTATACGTTATACGTTATACGTTATACGTTATACGTTATACGTTATACGTTATACGTTATACGTTATACGTTATACGTTATACGTTATACGTTATACGTTATACGTTAAACGTTATACGTTATACTTTATACGTTATACGTTATACGTTATACGTTATACGTTATACGTTATACGTTATACGTTATACGTTATACATTATACGTTATATGTTATACGTTGTACGTTCTACGTTATACGTTATACGTTATACGTTATACGTTATACGTTATACGTTATACTTTATACGTTATACGTTATACGTTATACGTTATACGTTATACGTTATACGTTATACGTTATACGTTATACGTTATACGTTATACGTTATACGTTATACGTTATACGTTATACGTTATACGTTATACGTTATACGTTATACGTTATACGTTATACGTTATACGTTATACGTTATACGTTATACGTTATACGTTATACGTTGTACGTTATACGTTATAAGTTGTACGTTATACGATATACGTTATACGTTATTCTTTATAAGTTCTTCGTTACACGTTATACGTTATACGTTATACGTTATACGTTTTACGTTGAATGTTATACTTTATACGTAGCATGTAATGCCTCATACGTTTTACGTTATTCGTTATACGTTTTTCGTTACAAGTTATACGTTATACGTAATACGTTATACGTTATACGATATACGTTATACGTTATACGTTATACGTTATACGTTATACGTTATACGTTATACGTTATACGTTATACGTTATACTTTATACGTTATAGGTGTTACGTTATACGTTATACGTTATACGTTATACGTTATACGTTATACGTTATAAGTTATACGTTATACGTTATACGTTATACGTTATACGTTATACGTTATACGTTATACGTTATACTTTATACGTTATAGGTGTTACGTTATACGTTATACGTTATACGTTATACGTTATACGTTATACGTTATACGTTATACGTTATACGTTATACGTTATACGTTATACGTTATACGTTATACGTTATACGTTATACGTTATACGTTATACGTTATACGTTATACGTTATACGTTATACGTTATACGTTATACGTTATACGTTATACGTTATACGTTATACGTTATACGCTATACGTTATACTTTATACGTTATAGGTGTTACGTTATAGGTGTTACGTTATACGTTATACGTTATACGTTATACGTTATACGTTATACGTTATACGTTATACGTTATACGTTGTTCGTAATACGATATACGTGATACGTTATACGTTGTACGTTATACGTTATACGTTATACGTTATACGTTATACGTTATACGTTATACGTTATACGTTATACGTTATACGTTTTACGTTATACGTTATACGTTATACGTTATACGTTGTACGTTATACGTTATAAGTTGTACGTTATACGATATACGTTATACGTTATTCTTTATACGTTCTTCGTTACACGTTATACGTTATACGTTGTACGTTATACGTTTTACGTTGAATGTTATACTTTATACGTAGCATGTAATGCGTCATACGTTTTACGTTATTCGTTATACGTTTTTCGTTACAAGTTATACGTTATACGTTATACGTTATACGTTATACGATATACGTTATACGTTATACGTTATACGTTATACGTTATACGTTATACGTTATACGTTATACTTTATACGTTATAGGTGTTACGTTATACGTTATACGTTATACGTTATTCGTAATACGTTATACGTTATACGTTATACGTTATACGTTATACGTTATACGTTATACGTTATACGTTATACGTTATACGTTATACGTTATACGTTATACGTTATACGTTATACGTTATACGTTATACGTTATACGTTATACGTTATACGTTATACGTTATACGTTATACGTTATACGTTATACGTTATACGTTATACGTTATACGTTATACGTTATACGTTATACGTTATACGTTATACGTTATACGTTATACGTTATACGTTATACGTTATACGTTATACGTTATACGTTATACGTTATACGTTATACGTTATACGTTATACGTTATACGTTATACGTTATACGTTATACGTTATACGTTATACGTTATACGTTATTCTTTATACGTTCTTCGTTACACGTTATACGTTATACGTTATACGTTATACGTTATACGTTATTCTTTATACGTTCTTCGTTACACGTTATACGTTATACGTTATACGTTATACGTTTTACGTTGAATGTTATACTTTATAAGTAGCATGTAATGCGTCATTCGTTTTACGTTATTCGTTATACGTTTTTCGTTACAAGTTATACGTTATACGTTATACGTTATACGTTATACGATATACGTTATACGTTATACGTTATACGTTATACGTTATACGTATACGTTATACGTTATACTTTATACGTAATAGGTGTTACGTTATACGTTATACGTTATACGTCATAGGTTATACGTTATACGTTATACGTTATACGTTATACGTTATACGTTATACGTTATACGTCATAGGTTATACGTTATACGTTATACGTTATGCGTTATACGTTATACGTTATACGTTATACGTTATGCGTTATACGTTGTACGATATTCGTTATACGTTATACGTTATTAGTTATACGTTATACGGTATACGTTATACGTTGTACGTTACATGTTATACGTTATACGTTATACGTTATACGTCATAGGTTATACGTTATACGTTATACGTTATACATTATACGATATACGTCATACGTTATACGTTATACGTCATAGGTTATACGTTATACGTTATACGTTATACGTTATACGTTATACGTCGTACGTTATACGTTATACGTTATACGTTATACGTTATACGTTATACGTTATACGTTATACGTTATACGTTATACGTTATACGTTATACGTTATACGTTATACGTCATACGTTATACGTTATACGTTATACGTTATACGTTATACGTTATACGTTATACGTTAAACGTTATACGTTATACTTTATACGTCATAGGTTATACGTTATACGTTATACGTTATACGTTATACGTTATACATTATACGTTATACGTTATACATTACATGTTATGCGTTATACGTTATACGTTATACGTTATACGTTATACGTTATACGTTATACGTTACAAGTTATACGTTATACGTCACAGGTTATACGTTGAATGTTATACTTTATACGTAGCATGTAATGCGTCATACGTTTTACGTTATTCGTTATACGTTTTTCGTAACAAGTTATACGTTATACGTTATACGTTATACGTCATAGGTTATACGTAATACGTTATACGTTATACGTTATACATTATGCGTTATACATTTTACGTTATTCGTTATACGTTATACGTTATACGATATACGTTATACGTTATACGTTATACGTTATACGTTAGACGTTATACGTTGTACGTTATACGTTATACGTTATACGTTATACGCTATACGTTATACGTTATACGTTATACGCTATACGTTATACGTTATACGTTATACGCTATACGTTATACGTTATACGTTATACGTTATACGTTATACGTTATACGTTATACGTTATACGTTATACGTTATACGTTATACGTTATACGTTATACGTTATACGTTATACGTTATACGTTATACGTTATACGTTATACGTTATACGTTATACGTTATACGTTATACGTTATACGTTATACGTTATACGTTATACGTTATACGTTATACGTTATACGTTATACGTTATACGTTATACGTTATACGTTATACGTTATACGTTATACGTTATACGTTATACGTTATACGTTATACGTTATACGTTATACGTTATACGTTATACGTTATACGTTATACGTTATACGTTATACGTTATACGTTATACGTTATACGTTATACGTTATACGTTATACGTTATACGTTATTCGTAATACGTTATACGTTATACGTTATACGTTATACGTTATACGTTATACGTTATACGTTATACGTTATACGTTATACGTTATACGTTATACGTTATACGTTATACGTTATACGTTATACGTTATACGTTATTCGTAATACGTTATACGTGGTACGTTATACGTTGTACGTTATATGTTATACGTTATACGTTATACGTTATACGTTATACGTTATACGTTATACGTTATACGTTATACGTTTTACGTTATACGTTATACGTTATACGTTATACGTTGTACGTTATACGTTATAAGTTGTACGTTATACGATATACGTTATACGTTATTCTTTATACGTTCTTCGTTACACGTTATACGTTATACGTTGTACGTTATACGTTTTACGTTGAATGTTATACTTTATACGTAGCATGTAATGCGTCATACGTTTTACGTTATTCGTTATACGTTTTTCGTTACAAGTTATACGTTATACGTTATACGTTATACGTTATACGATATACGTTATACGTTATACGTTATACGTTATACGTTATACGTTATACGTTATACTTTATACGTTATAGGTGTTACGTTATACGTTATACGTTATACGTTATTCGTAATACGTTATACGTGATACGTTATTCGTTGTACGTTATACGTTATACGTTATACGTTATACGCTATACATTATACGTTATACGTTATACATTACATGTTGTACGTTATACGTTATACGTTATACATTATACGTTATACGTTATACGTCATAGGTTATACGTTATACGTTATACGTTATACGTTATACGTTATACGTCATACGTTATACGTTATACGTTATACGTTATACGTTATACGTTATACGTTATACGTTATACGTTATACGTTATACGTTATACGTTATACGTTATACGTTATACGTTATACGTTATACGTTATACGTTATACGTTATACGTTATACGTTATACGTTATACGTTATACGTTATACGTTATACGTTATACGTTATACGTTATACGTTATACGTTATACGTTATACGTTAAACGTTATACGTTATACTTTATACGTTATACGTTATACGTTATACGTTATACGTTATACGTTATACGTTATACGTTATACGTTATACATTATACGTTATATGTTATACGTTGTACGTTCTACGTTATACGTTATACGTTATACGTTATACGTTATACGTTATACGTTATACGTTATACGTTATACGTTATACGTTATTCGTAATACGTTATACGTTATACGTTATACGTTATACGTTATACGTTATACGTTATACGTTATACGTTATACGTTATACGTTATACGTTATACGTTATACGTTATACGTTATACGTTATACGTTATACGTTATACGTTATACGTTATACGTTATTCGTAATACGTTATACGTGGTACGTTATACGTTGTACGTTATATGTTATACGTTATACGTTATACGTTATACGTTATACGTTATACGTTATACGTTATACGTTTTACGTTATACGTTATACGTTATACGTTATACGTTGTACGTTATACGTTATAAGTTGTACGTTATACGATATACGTTATACGTTATTCTTTATACGTTCTTCGTTACACGTTATACGTTATACGTTGTACGTTATACGTTTTACGTTGAATGTTATACTTTATACGTAGCATGTAATGCGTCATACGTTTTACGTTATTCGTTATACGTTTTTCGTTACAAGTTATACGTTATACGTTATACGTTATACGTTATACGATATACGTTATACTTTATACGTTATACGTTATACGTTATACGTTATACGTTATACTTTATACGTTATAGGTGTTACGTTATACGTTATACGTTATACGTTATTCGTAATACGTTATACGTGATACGTTATTCGTTGTACGTTATACGTTATACGTTATACGTTATACGCTATACATTATACGTTATACGTTATACATTACATGTTGTACGTTATACGTTATACGTTATACATTATACGTTATACGTTATACGTCATAGGTTATACGTTATACGTTATACGTTATACGTTATACGTTATACGTCATACGTTATACGTTATACGTTATACGTTATACGTTATACGTTATACGTTATACGTTATACGTTATACGTTATACGTTATACGTTATACGTTATACGTTATACGTTATACGTTATACGTTATACGTTATACGTTATACGTTAAACGTTATACGTTATACTTTATACGTTATACGTTATACGTTATACGTTATACGTTATACGTTATACGTTATACGTTATACGTTATACATTATACGTTATATGTTATACGTTGTACGTTCTACGTTATACGTTATACGTTATACGTTATACGTTATACGTTATACGTTATACTTTATACGTTATACGTTATACGTTATACGTTATACGTTATACGTTATACGTTATACGTTATACGTTATACGTTATACGTTATACGTTATACGTTATACGTTATACGTTATACGTTATACGTTATACGTTATACGTTATACGTTATACGTTATACGTTATACGTTATACGTTATACGTTATACGTTATACGTCATACGTTATACGTTGTACGTTATACGTTATAAGTTGTACGTTATACGATATACGTTATACGTTATTCTTTATACGTTCTTCGTTACACGTTATACGTTATACGTTATACGTTATACGTTTTACGTTGAATGTTATACTTTATACGTAGCATGTAATGCCTCATACGTTTTACGTTATTCGTTATACGTTTTTCGTTACAAGTTATACGTTATACGTAATACGTTATACGTTATACGATATACGTTATACGTTATACGTTATACGTTATACGTTATACGTTATACGTTATACGTTATACGTTATACGTTATACGTTATACGTTATACGTTATACTTTATACGTTATAGGTGTTACGTTATACGTTATACGTTATACGTTATACGTTATACGTTATACGTTATACGTTATACGTTATACGTTATACGTTATACGTTATACGTTATACGTTATACGTTATACGTTATACGTTATACGTTATACGTTATACGTTATACGTTATACGTTATACGTTATACGTTATACGTTATACGTTATACGTTATACGTTATACGTTATACGTTATACGATATACGTTATACGTTATACGTTATACGTTATACGTTATACGTTATACGTTATACGTTATACGCTATACGTTATACTTTATACGTTATAGGTGTTACGTTATAGGTGTTACGTTATACGTTATACGTTATACGTTATACGTTATACGTTATACGTTATACGTTATACGTTATACGTTATACGTTATTCGTAATACGATATACGTGATACGTTATACGTTGTACGTTATACGTTATACGTTATACGTTATACGTTATACGTTATACGTTATACGTTATACGTTATACGTTATACGTTTTACGTTATACGTTATACGTTATACGTTATACGTTGTACGTTATACGTTATAAGTTGTACGTTATACGATATACGTTATACGTTATTCTTTATACGTTCTTCGTTACACGTTATACGTTATACGTTGTACGTTATACGTTTTACGTTGAATGTTATACTTTATACGTAGCATGTAATGCGTCATACGTTTTACGTTATTCGTTATACGTTTTTCGTTACAAGTTATACGTTATACGTTATACGTTATACGTTATACGATATACGTTATACGTTATACTTTATACGTCATAGGTTATACGTTATACGTTATACGTTATACGTTATACGTTATACATTATACGTTATACGTTATACATTACATGTTATGCGTTATACGTTATACGTTATACGTTATACGTTATACGTTATACGTTATACGTTACAAGTTATACGTTATACGTCACAGGTTATACGTTGAATGTTATACTTTATACGTAGCATGTAATGCGTCATACGTTTTACGTTATTCGTTATACGTTTTTCGTAACAAGTTATACGTTATACGTTATACGTTATACGTCATAGGTTATACGTAATACGTTATACGTTATACGTTATACATTATGCGTTATACATTTTACGTTATTCGTTATACGTTATACGTTATACGATATACGTTATACGTTATACGTTATACGTTATACGTTAGACGTTATACGTTGTACGTTATACGTTATACGTTATACGTTATACGCTATACGTTATACGTTATACGTTATACGCTATACGTTATACGTTATACGTTATACGCTATACGTTATACGTTATACGTTATACGTTATACGTTATACGTTATACGTTATACGTTATACGTTATACGTTATACGTTATACGTTATACGTTATACGTTATACGTTATACGTTATACGTTATACGTTATACGTTATACGTTATACGTTATACGTTATACGTTATACGTTATACGTTATACGTTATACGTTATACGTTATACGTTATACGTTATACGTTATACGTTATACGTTATACGTTATACGTTATACGTTATACGTTATACGTTATACGTTATACGTTATACGTTATACGTTATACGTTATACGTTATACGTTATACGTTATACGTTATACGTTATACGTTATACGTTATACGTTATACGTTATACGTTATACGTTATACGTTATACGTTATTCGTAATACGTTATACGTTATACGTTATACGTTATACGTTATACGTTATACGTTATACGTTATACGTTATACGTTATACGTTATACGTTATACGTTATACGTTATACGTTATACGTTATACGTTATACGTTATACGTTATACGTTATTCGTAATACGTTATACGTGGTACGTTATACGTTGTACGTTATATGTTATACGTTATACGTTATACGTTATACGTTATACGTTATACGTTATACGTTATACGTTATACGTTTTACGTTATACGTTATACGTTATACGTTATACGTTGTACGTTATACGTTATAAGTTGTACGTTATACGATATACGTTATACGTTATTCTTTATACGTTCTTCGTTACACGTTATACGTTATACGTTGTACGTTATACGTTTTACGTTGAATGTTATACTTTATACGTAGCATGTAATGCGTTATACGTTTTACGTTATTCGTTATACGTTTTTCGTTACAAGTTATACGTTATACGTTATACGTTATACGTTATACGATATACGTTATACGTTATACGTTATACGTTATACGTTATACGTTATACGTTATACTTTATACGTTATAGGTGTTACGTTATACGTTATACGTTATACGTTATTCGTAATACGTTATACGTGATACGTTATTCGTTGTACGTTATACGTTATACGTTATACGTTATACGCTATACATTATACGTTATACGTTATACATTACATGTTGTACGTTATACGTTATACGTTATACATTATACGTTATACGTTATACGTCATAGGTTATACGTTATACGTTATACGTTATACGTTATACGTTATACGTCATACGTTATACGTTATACGTTATACGTTATACGTTATACGTTATACGTTATACGTTATACGTTATACGTTATACGTTATACGTTATACGTTATACGTTATACGTTATACGTTATACGTTATACGTTATACGTTATACGTTATACGTTATACGTTATACGTTATACGTTATACGTTATACGTTATACGTTATACGTTATACGTTATACGTTATACGTTAAACGTTATACGTTATACTTTATACGTTATACGTTATACGTTATACGTTATACGTTATACGTTATACGTTATACGTTATACGTTATACATTATACGTTATATGTTATACGTTGTACGTTCTACGTTATACGTTATACGTTATACGTTATACGTTATACGTTATACGTTATACGTTATACGTTATACGTTATACGTTATTCGTAATACGTTATACGTTATACGTTATACGTTATACGTTATACGTTATACGTTATACGTTATACGTTATACGTTATACGTTATACGTTATACGTTATACGTTATACGTTATACGTTATACGTTATACGTTATACGTTATACGTTATACGTTATTCGTAATACGTTATACGTGGTACGTTATACGTTGTACGTTATATGTTATACGTTATACGTTATACGTTATACGTTATACGTTATACGTTATACGTTATACGTTTTACGTTATACGTTATACGTTATACGTTATACGTTGTACGTTATACGTTATAAGTTGTACGTTATACGATATACGTTATACGTTATTCTTTATACGTTCTTCGTTACACGTTATACGTTATACGTTGTACGTTATACGTTTTACGTTGAATGTTATACTTTATACGTAGCATGTAATGCGTCATACGTTTTACGTTATTCGTTATACGTTTTTCGTTACAAGTTATACGTTATACGTTATACGTTATACGTTATACGATATACGTTATACGTTATACGTTATACGTTATACGTTATACGTTATACGTTATACTTTATACGTTATAGGTGTTACGTTATACGTTATACGTTATACGTTATTCGTAATACGTTATACGTGATACGTTATTCGTTGTACGTTATACGTTATACGTTATACGTTATACGCTATACATTATACGTTATACGTTATACATTACATGTTGTACGTTATACGTTATACGTTATACATTATACGTTATACGTTATACGTCATAGGTTATACGTTATACGTTATACGTTATACGTTATACGTTATACGTCATACGTTATACGTTATACGTTATACGTTATACGTTATACGTTATACGTTATACGTTATACGTTATACGTTATACGTTATACGTTATACGTTATACGTTATACGTTATACGTTATACGTTATACGTTATACGTTATACGTTATACGTTATACGTTATACGTTATACGTTATACGTTATACGTTATACGTTATACGTTATACGTTATACGTTATACGTTATACGTTATACGTTATACGTTAAACGTTATACGTTATACTTTATACGTTATACGTTATACGTTATACGTTATACGTTATACGTTATACGTTATACGTTATACGTTATACATTATACGTTATATGTTATACGTTGTACGTTCTACGTTATACGTTATACGTTATACGTTATACGTTATACGTTATACGTTATACTTTATACGTTATACGTTATACGTTATACGTTATACGTTATACGTTATACGTTATACGTTATACGTTATACGTTATACGTTATACGTTATACGTTATACGTTATACGTTATACGTTATACGTTATACGTTATACGTTATACGTTATACGTTATACGTTATACGTCATACGTTATACGTTGTACGTTATACGTTATAAGTTGTACGTTATACGATATACGTTATACGTTATTCTTTATACGTTCTTCGTTACACGTTATACGTTATACGTTATACGTTATACGTTTTACGTTGAATGTTATACTTTATACGTAGCATGTAATGCCTCATACGTTTTACGTTATTCGTTATACGTTTTTCGTTACAAGTTATACGTTATACGTAATACGTTATACGTTATACGATATACGTTATACGTTATACGTTATACGTTATACGTTATACGTTATACGTTATACGTTATACGTTATACGTTATACGTTATACGTTATACGTTATACTTTATACGTTATAGGTGTTACGTTATACGTTATACGTTATACGTTATACGTTATACGTTATACGTTATACGTTATACGTTATACGTTATACGTTATACGTTATACGTTATACGTTATACGTTATACGTTATACGTTATACGTTATACGTTATACGTTATACGATATACGTTATACGTTATACGTTATACGTTATACGTTATACGTTATACGTTATACGTTATACGCTATACGTTATACTTTATACGTTATAGGTGTTACGTTATAGGTGTTACGTTATACGTTATACGTTATACGTTATACGTTATACGTTATACGTTATACGTTATACGTTATACGTTATACGTTATTCGTAATACGATATACGTGATACGTTATACGTTGTACGTTATACGTTATACGTTATACGTTATACGTTATACGTTATACGTTATACGTTATACGTTATACGTTATACGTTTTACGTTATACGTTATACGTTATACGTTATACGTTGTACGTTATACGTTATAAGTTGTACGTTATACGATATACGTTATACGTTATTCTTTATACGTTCTTCGTTACACGTTATACGTTATACGTTGTACGTTATACGTTTTACGTTGAATGTTATACTTTATACGTAGCATGTAATGCGTCATACGTTTTACGTTATTCGTTATACGTTTTTCGTTACAAGTTATACGTTATACGTTATACGTTATACGTTATACGTTATACGTTATACGTTATACGTTATACGTTATACGTTATACGTTATACGTTATACGTTATACGTTATACGTTATACGTTATACGTTATACGTTATACGTTATACGTTATACGTTATACGTTATACGTTATACGTTATACGTTATACGTTATACGTTATACGTTATACGTTATACGTTATACGTTATACGTTATACGTTATTCTTTATACGTTCTTCGTTACACGTTATACGTTATACGTTATACGTTATACGTTATACGTTATTCTTTATACGTTCTTCGTTACACGTTATACGTTATACGTTATACGTTATACGTTTTACGTTGAATGTTATACTTTATAAGTAGCATGTAATGCGTCATACGTTTTACGTTATTCGTTATACGTTTTTCGTTACAAGTGATACGTTATACGTTATACGTTATACGTTATACGATATACGTTATACGTTATACGCTATACGTTATACGTTATACGTTATACGTTATACGTTATACTTTATACGTTATAGGTGTTACGTTATACGTTATACGTTATACGTCATAGGTTATACGTTATACGTTATACGTTATACGTTAAACGTTATACGTTATACGTTATACGTCATAGGTTATACGTTATACGTTATACGTTATGCGTTATACGTTATACGTTATACGTTATACGTTATGCGTTATACGTTGTACGATATTCGTTATACGTTATACGTTATTAGTTATACGTTATACGGTATACGTTATACGTTGTACGTTACATGTTATACGTTATACGTTATACGTTATACGTCATAGGTTATACGTTATACGTTATACGTTATACGTTATACGTTATACGTCATACGTTATACGTTATACGTCATAGGTTATACGTTATACGTTATACGTTATACGTTATACGTTATACGTCATACGTTATACGTTATACGTTATACGTTATACGTTATACGTTGTACGTTATACGTTATACGTTATACGTTATACGTTATACGTTATACGTTATACGTTATACGTCATACGTTATACGTTATACGTTATACGTTATACGTTATACGTTATACGTTATACGTTATACGTTAAACGTTATACGTTATACTTTATACGTCATAGGTTATACGTTATACGTTATACGTTATACGTTATACGTTATACATTATACGTTATACGTTATACATTACATGTTATGCGTTATACGTTATACGTTATACGTTATACGTTATACGTTATACGTTATACGTTACAAGTTATACATTATACGTCACAGGTTATACGTTGAATGTTATACTTTATACGTAGCATGTAATGCGTCATACGTTATACGTTATACGATATACGTTATACGTTATACGTTATACGTTATACGTTATACGTTATACGTTATACTTTATACGTTATAGGTGTTACGTTATACGTTATACGTTATACGTTATTCGTAATACGTTATACGTGATACGTTATTCGTTGTACGTTATACGTTATACGTTATACGTTATACGCTATACATTATACGTTATACGTTATACATTACATGTTGTACGTTATACGTTATACGTTATACGTTATACGTTAAACGTTATACGTTATACTTTATACGTTATACGTTATACGTTATACGTTATACGTTATACGTTATACGTTATACGTTATACGTTATACATTATACGTTATATGTTATACGTTGTACGTTCTACGTTATACGTTATACGTTATACGTTATACGTTATACGTTATACGTTATACTTTATACGTTATACGTTATACGTTATACGTTATACGTTATACGTTATACGTTATACGTTATACGTTATACGTTATACGTTATACGTTATACGTTATACGTTATACGTTATACGTTATACGTTATACGTTATACGTTATACGTTATACGTTATACGTTATACGTTATACGTTATACGTTATACGTTATACGTTATACGTTATACGTTATACGTTATACGTTGTACGTTATACGTTATAAGTTGTACGTTATACGATATACGTTATACGTTATACGTTATACGTTATACGTTATACGTTATACGTTTTACGTTATACGTTATACGTTATACGTTATACGTTGTACGTTATACGTTATAAGTTGTACGTTATACGATATACGTTATACGTTATTCTTTATACGTTCTTCGTTACACGTTATACGTTATACGTTGTACGTTATACGTTTTACGTTGAATGTTATACTTTATACGTTATACGTTATACGTTATACGTTATACGTTATACGTTATACGTTATACTTTATACGTTATAGGTGTTACGTTATACGTTATACGTTATACGTTATACGTTATACGTTATACGTTATACGTTATACGTTATACGTTATACGTTATACGTTATACTTTATACGTTATAGGTGTTACGTTATACGTTATACGTTATACGTTATACGTTATACGTTATACGTTATACGTTATACGTTATACGTTATACGTTATACGTTATACGTTATACGTTATACGTTATACGTTATACGTTATACGTTATACGTTATACGTTATACGTTATACGTTATACGTTATACGTTATACGTTATACGTTATACGTTATACGTTATACGTTATACGTTATACGTTATACGATATACGTTATACGTTATACGTTATACGTTATACGTTATACGTTATACGTTATACGTTATACGTTATACGCTATACGTTATACTTTATACGTTATAGGTGTTACGTTATAGGTGTTACGTTATACGTTATACGTTATACGTTATACGTTATACGTTATACGTTATACGTTATACGTTATACGTTATACGTTATTCGTAATACGATATACGTGATACGTTATACGTTGTACGTTATACGTTATACGTTATACGTTATACGTTATACGTTATACGTTATACGTTATACGTTATACGTTATACGTTTTACGTTATACGTTATACGTTATACGTTATACGTTGTACGTTATACGTTATAAGTTGTACGTTATACGATATACGTTATACGTTATTCTTTATACGTTCTTCGTTACACGTTATACGTTATACGTTGTACGTTATACGTTTTACGTTGAATGTTATACTTTATACGTAGCATGTAATGCGTCATACGTTTTACGTTATTCGTTATACGTTTTTCGTTACAAGTTATACGTTATACGTTATACGTTATACGTTATACGATATACGTTATACGTTATACGTTATACGTTATACGTTATACGTTATACGTTATACGTTATACTTTATACGTTATAGGTGTTACGTTATACGTTATACGTTATACGTTATTCGTAATACGTTATACGTTATACGTTATACGTTATACGTTATACGTTATACGTTATACGTTATACGTTATACGTTATACGTTATACGTTATACGTTATACGTTATACGTTATACGTTATACGTTATACGTTATACGTTATACGTTATACGTTATACGTTATACGTTACACGTTATACGTTATACGTTATACGTTATACGTTATACGTTATACGTTATACGTTATACGTTATACGTTATACGTTATACGTTATACGTTATACGTTATACGTTATACGTTATACGTTATACGTTATACGTTATACGTTATACGTTATACGTTATACGTTATACGTTATACGTTATACGTTATACGTTATACGTTATTCTTTATACGTTCTTCGTTACACGTTATACGTTATACGTTATACGTTATACGTTATACGTTATTCTTTATACGTTCTTCGTTACACGTTATACGTTATACGTTATACGTTATACGTTTTACGTTGAATGTTATACTTTATAAGTAGCATGTAATGCGTCATACGTTTTACGTTATTCGTTATACGTTTTTCGTTACAAGTGATACGTTATACGTTATACGTTATACGTTATACGATATACGTTATACGTTATACGCTATACGTTATACGTTATACGTTATACGTTATACGTTATACTTTATACGTTATAGGTGTTACGTTATACGTTATACGTTATACGTCATAGGTTATACGTTATACGTTATACGTTATACGTTAAACGTTATACGTTATACGTTATACGTCATAGGTTATACGTTATACGTTATACGTTATGCGTTATACGTTATACGTTATACGTTATACGTTATGCGTTATGCGTTGTACGATATTCGTTATACGTTATACGTTATTAGTTATACGTTATACGGTATACGTTATACGTTGTACGTTACATGTTATACGTTATACGTTATACGTTATACGTCATAGGTTATACGTTATACGTTATACGTTATACGTTATACGTTATACGTCATACGTTATACGTTATACGTCATAGGTTATACGTTATACGTTATACGTTATACGTTATACGTTATACGTCATACGTTATACGTTATACGTTATACGTTATACGTTATACGTTGTACGTTATACGTTATACGTTATACGTTATACGTTATACGTTATACGTTATACGTTATACGTCATACGTTATACGTTATACGTTATACGTTATACGTTATACGTTATACGTTATACGTTATACGTTAAACGTTATACGTTATACTTTATACGTCATAGGTTATACGTTATACGTTATACGTTATACGTTATACGTTATACATTATACGTTATACGTTATACATTACATGTTATGCGTTATACGTTATACGTTATACGTTATACGTTATACGTTATACGTTATACGTTATACGTTACAAGTTATACGTTATACGTCACAGGTTATACGTTGAATGTTATACTTTATACGTAGCATGTAATGCGTCATACGTTATACGTTATACGATATACGTTATACGTTATACGTTATACGTTATACGTTATACGTTATACGTTATACTTTATACGTTATAGGTGTTACGTTATACGTTATACGTTATACGTTATTCGTAATACGTTATACGTGATACGTTATTCGTTGTACGTTATACGTTATACGTTATACGTTATACGCTATACATTATACGTTATACGTTATACATTACATGTTGTACGTTATACGTTATACGTTATACGTTATACGTTAAACGTTATACGTTATACTTTATACGTTATACGTTATACGTTATACGTTATACGTTATACGTTATACGTTATACGTTATACGTTATACATTATACGTTATATGTTATACGTTGTACGTTCTACGTTATACGTTATACGTTATACGTTATACGTTATACGTTATACGTTATACTTTATACGTTATACGTTATACGTTATACGTTATACGTTATACGTTATACGTTATACGTTATACGTTATACGTTATACGTTATACGTTATACGTTATACGTTATACGTTATACGTTATACGTTATACGTTATACGTTATACGTTATACGTTATACGTTATACGTTATACGTTATACGTTATACGTTATACGTTATACGTTATACGTTATACGTTATACGTTATACGTTATACGTTGTACGTTATACGTTATAAGTTGTACGTTATACGATATACGTTATACGTTATTCTTTATACGTTCTTCGTTACACGTTATACGTTATACGTTATACGTTATACGTTTTACGTTGAATGTTATACTTTATACGTAGCATGTAATGCCTCATACGTTTTACGTTATTCGTTATACGTTTTTCGTTACAAGTTATACGTTATACGTAATACGTTATACGTTATACGATATACGTTATACGTTATACGTTATACGTTATACGTTATACGTTATACGTTATACGTTATACGTTATACGTTATACTTTATACGTTATAGGTGTTACGTTATACGTTATACGTTATACGTTATACGTTATACGTTATTCGTAATACGTTATACGTGATACGTTATTCGTTGTACGTTATACGTTATACGTTATACGTTATACGCTATACATTATACGTTATACGTTATACATTACATGTTGTACGTTATACGTTATACGTTATACGTTATACGTTAAACGTTATACGTTATACTTTATACGTTATACGTTATACGTTATACGTTATACGTTATACGCTATACGTTATACTTTATACGTTATAGGTGTTACGTTATAGGTGTTACGTTATACGTTATACGTTATACGTTATACGTTATACGTTATACGTTATACGTTACACGTTATACGTTATACGTTATTCGTAATACGATATACGTGATACGTTATACGTTGTACGTTATACGTTATACGTTATACGTTATACGTTATACGTTATACGTTATACGTTATACGTTATACGTTATACGTTATACGTTTTACGTTATACGTTATACGTTATACGTTATACGTTGTACGTTATACGTTATAAGTTGTACGTTATACGATATACGTTATACGTTATTCTTTATACGTTCTTCGTTACACGTTATACGTTATACGTTGTACGTTATACGTTTTACGTTGAATGTTATACTTTATACGTAGCATGTAATGCGTCATACGTTTTACGTTATTCGTTATACGTTTTTCGTTACAAGTTATACGTTATACGTTATACGTTATACGTTATACGATATACGTTATACGTTATACGTTATACGTTATACGTTATACGTTATACGTTATACTTTATACGTTATAGGTGTTACGTTATACGTTATACGTTATACGTTATTCGTAATACGTTATACGTTATACGTTATACGTTATACGTTATACGTTATACGTTATACGTTATACGTTATACGTTATACGTTATACGTTATACGTTATACGTTATACGTTATACGTTATACGTTATACGTTATACGTTATACGTTATACGTTATACGTTATACGTTATACGTTATACGTTATACGTTATACGTTATACGTTATACGTTATACGTTATACGTTATACGTTATACGTTATACGTTATACGTTATACGTTATACGTTATACGTTATACGTTATACGTTATACGTTATACGTTATACGTTATACGTTATACGTTATACGTTATACGTTATACGTTATACGTTATTCTTTATACGTTCTTCGTTACACGTTATACGTTATACGTTATACGTTATACGTTATACGTTATTCTTTATACGTTCTTCGTTACACGTTATACGTTATACGTTATACGTTATACGTTTTACGTTGAATGTTATACTTTATAAGTAGCATGTAATGCGTCATACGTTTTACGTTATTCGTTATACGTTTTTCGTTACAAGTGATACGTTATACGTTATACGTTATACGTTATACGATATACGTTATACGTTATACGTTATACGTTATACGTTATACGTTATACGTTATACGTTATACTTTATACGTTATAGGTGTTACGTTATACGTTATACGTTATACGTCATAGGTTATACGTTATACGTTATACGTTATACGTTATACGTTATACGTTATACGTTATACGTCATAGGTTATACGTTATACGTTATACGTTATGCGTTATACGTTATACGTTATACGTTATACGTTATGCGTTATACGTTGTACGATATTCGTTATACGTTATACGTTATTAGTTATACGTTATACGGTATACGTTATACGTTGTACGTTACATGTTATACGTTATACGTTATACGTTATACGTCATAGGTTATACGTTATACGTTATACGTTATACGTTATACGTTATACGTCATACGTTATACGTTATACGTCATAGGTTATACGTTATACGTTATACGCTATACGTTATACGTTATACGTCATACGTTATACGTTATACGTTATACGTTATACGTTATACGTTATACGTTATACGTTATACGTTATACGTTATACGTTATACGTTATACGTTATACGTTATACGTCATACGTTATACGTTATACGTTATACGTTATACGTTATACGTTATACGTAATACGTTATACGTTAAACGTTATACGTTATACTTTATACGTCATAGGTTATACGTTATACGTTATACGTTATACGTTATACGTTATACATTATACGTTATACGTTATACATTACATGTTATGCGTTATACGTTATACGTTATACGTTATACGTTATACGTTATACGTTATACGTTACAAGTTATACGTTATACGTCACAGGTTATACGTTGAATGTTATACTTTATACGTAGCATGTAATGCGTCATACGTTTTACGTTATTCGTTATACGTTTTTCGTTACAAGTTATACGTTATACGTTATACGTTATACGTCATAGGTTATACGTAATACGTTATACGTTATACGTTGTACATTATGCGTTATACGTTTTACGTTATTCGTTATACGTTATACGTTATACGATATACGTTATACGTTATACTTTATACGTTATAGGTGTTACGTTATACGTTATACGTTATACGTCATAGGTTATACGTTATACGTTATACGTTATACGTTATACGTTATACGTTATACGTTATACGTCATAGGTTATACGTTATACGTTATACGTTATGCGTTATACGTTATACGTTATACGTTATACGTTATGCGTTATACGTTGTACGATATTCGTTATACGTTATACGTTATTAGTTATACGTTATACGGTATACGTTATACGTTGTACGTTACATGTTATACGTTATACGTTATACGTTATACGTCATAGGTTATACGTTATACGTTATACGTTATACGTTATACGTTATACGTCATACGTTATACGTTATACGTCATAGGTTATACGTTATACGTTATACGCTATACGTTATACGTTATACGTCATACGTTATACGTTATACGTTATACGTTATACGTTATACGTTATACGTTATACGTTATACGTTATACGTTATACGTTATACGTTATACGTTATACGTTATACGTCATACGTTATACGTTATACGTTATACGTTATACGTTATACGTTATACGTAATACGTTATACGTTAAACGTTATACGTTATACTTTATACGTCATAGGTTATACGTTATACGTTATACGTTATACGTTATACGTTATACATTATACGTTATACGTTATACATTACATGTTATGCGTTATACGTTATACGTTATACGTTATACGTTATACGTTATACGTTATACGTTACAAGTTATACGTTATACGTCACAGGTTATACGTTGAATGTTATACTTTATACGTAGCATGTAATGCGTCATACGTTTTACGTTATTCGTTATACGTTTTTCGTTACAAGTTATACGTTATACGTTATACGTTATACGTCATAGGTTATACGTAATACGTTATACGTTATACGTTGTACATTATGCGTTATACGTTTTACGTTATTCGTTATACGTTATACGTTATACGATATACGTTATACGTTATACGTTATACGTTATACGTTAGACGTTATACGTTGTACGTTATACGTTATACGTTATACGTTATACGCTATACGTTATACGTTATACGTTATACGCTATACGTTATACGTTATACGTTATACGTTATACGTTATACGTTATACGTTATACGTTATACGTTATACGTTATACGTTATACGTTATACGTTATACGTTATACGTTATACGTTATACGTTATACGTTATACGTTATACGTTATACGTTATACGTTATACGTTATACGTTATACGTTATACGTTATACGTTATACGTTATACGTCATACGTTATACGTTATACGTTATACGTTATACGTTATACGTTATACGTTATACGTTATACGTTATGCGTTATACGTTATGCGTTATACGTTATGCGTTATACGTTATACGTTATACGTTATACGTTATACGTTATACGTTATACGTTATACGTTATACGTTATACGTTATACGTTATACGTTATACGTTATACGTTATACGTTATACGTTATACGTTATACGTTATACGTTATACGTTATACGTTATACGTTATACGTTATACGTTATACGTTATACGTTATACGTTATACGTTATACGTTATACGTTATACGTTATACGTTATACGTTGTACGTTATACGTTATAAGTTGTACGTTATACGATATACGTTATACGTTATTCTTTATACGTTCTTCGTTACACGTTATACGTTATACGTTATACGTTATACGTTTTACGTTGAATGTTATACTTTATACGTAGCATGTAATGCCTCATACGTTTTACGTTATTCGTTATACGTTTTTCGTTACAAGTTATACGTTATACGTAATACGTTATACGTTATACGATATACGTTATACGTTATACGTTATACGTTATACGTTATACGTTATACGTTATACGTTATACGTTATACGTTATACTTTATACGTTATAGGTGTTACGTTATACGTTATACGTTATACGTTATACGTTATACGTTATTCGTAATACGTTATACGTGATACGTTATTCGTTGTACGTTATACGTTATACGTTATACGTTATACGCTATACATTATACGTTATACGTTATACATTACATGTTGTACGTTATACGTTATACGTTATACGTTATACGTTAAACGTTATACGTTATACTTTATACGTTATACGTTATACGTTATACGTTATACGTTATACGCTATACGTTATACTTTATACGTTATAGGTGTTACGTTATAGGTGTTACGTTATACGTTATACGTTATACGTTATACGTTATACGTTATACGTTATACGTTATACGTTACACGTTATACGTTATACGTTATTCGTAATACGATATACGTGATACGTTATACGTTGTACGTTATACGTTATACGTTATACGTTATACGTTATACGTTATACGTTATACGTTATACGTTATACGTTATACGTTATACGTTTTACGTTATACGTTATACGTTATACGTTATACGTTGTACGTTATACGTTATAAGTTGTACGTTATACGATATACGTTATACGTTATTCTTTATACGTTCTTCGTTACACGTTATACGTTATACGTTGTACGTTATACGTTTTACGTTGAATGTTATACTTTATACGTAGCATGTAATGCGTCATACGTTTTACGTTATTCGTTATACGTTTTTCGTTACAAGTTATACGTTATACGTTATACGTTATACGTTATACGATATACGTTATACGTTATACGTTATACGTTATACGTTATACGTTATACGTTATACTTTATACGTTATAGGTGTTACGTTATACGTTATACGTTATACGTTATACGTTATACGTTATTCGTAATACGTTATACGTGATACGTTATTCGTTGTACGTTATACGTTATACGTTATACGTTATACGCTATACATTATACGTTATACGTTATACATTACATGTTGTACGTTATACGTTATACGTTATACGTTATACGTTAAACGTTATACGTTATACTTTATACGTTATACGTTATACGTTATACGTTATACGTTATACGCTATACGTTATACTTTATACGTTATAGGTGTTACGTTATAGGTGTTACGTTATACGTTATACGTTATACGTTATACGTTATACGTTATACGTTATACGTTACACGTTATACGTTATACGTTATTCGTAATACGATATACGTGATACGTTATACGTTGTACGTTATACGTTATACGTTATACGTTATACGTTATACGTTATACGTTATACGTTATACGTTATACGTTATACGTTATACGTTTTACGTTATACGTTATACGTTATACGTTATACGTTGTACGTTATACGTTATAAGTTGTACGTTATACGATATACGTTATACGTTATTCTTTATACGTTCTTCGTTACACGTTATACGTTATACGTTGTACGTTATACGTTTTACGTTGAATGTTATACTTTATACGTAGCATGTAATGCGTCATACGTTTTACGTTATTCGTTATACGTTTTTCGTTACAAGTTATACGTTATACGTTATACGTTATACGTTATACGATATACGTTATACGTTATACGTTATACGTTATACGTTATACGTTATACGTTATACTTTATACGTTATAGGTGTTACGTTATACGTTATACGTTATACGTTATTCGTAATACGTTATACGTTATACGTTATACGTTATACGTTATACGTTATACGTTATACGTTATACGTTATACGTTATACGTTATACGTTATACGTTATACGTTATACGTTATACGTTATACGTTATACGTTATACGTTATACGTTATACGTTATACGTTATACGTTATACGTTATACGTTATACGTTATACGTTATACGTTATACGTTATACGTTATACGTTATACGTTATACGTTATACGTTATACGTTATACGTTATACGTTATACGTTATACGTTATACGTTATACGTTATACGTTATACGTTATACGTTATACGTTATACGTTATACGTTATACGTTATACGTTATACGTTATTCTTTATACGTTCTTCGTTACACGTTATACGTTATACGTTATACGTTATACGTTATACGTTATTCTTTATACGTTCTTCGTTACACGTTATACGTTATACGTTATACGTTATACGTTTTACGTTGAATGTTATACTTTATAAGTAGCATGTAATGCGTCATACGTTTTACGTTATTCGTTATACGTTTTTCGTTACAAGTGATACGTTATACGTTATACGTTATACGTTATACGATATACGTTATACGTTATACGTTATACGTTATACGTTATACGTTATACGTTATACGTTATACTTTATACGTTATAGGTGTTACGTTATACGTTATACGTTATACGTCATAGGTTATACGTTATACGTTATACGTTATACGTTATACGTTATACGTTATACGTTATACGTCATAGGTTATACGTTATACGTTATACGTTATGCGTTATACGTTATACGTTATACGTTATACGTTATGCGTTATACGTTGTACGATATTCGTTATACGTTATACGTTATTAGTTATACGTTATACGGTATACGTTATACGTTGTACGTTACATGTTATACGTTATACGTTATACGTTATACGTCATAGGTTATACGTTATACGTTATACGTTATACGTTATACGTTATACGTCATACGTTATACGTTATACGTCATAGGTTATACGTTATACGTTATACGCTATACGTTATACGTTATACGTCATACGTTATACGTTATACGTTATACGTTATACGTTATACGTTATACGTTATACGTTATACGTTATACGTTATACGTTATACGTTATACGTTATACGTTATACGTCATACGTTATACGTTATACGTTATACGTTATACGTTATACGTTATACGTTATACGTTATACGTTAAACGTTATACGTTATACTTTATACGTCATAGGTTATACGTTATACGTTATACGTTATACGTTATACGTTATACATTATACGTTATACGTTATACATTACATGTTATGCGTTATACGTTATACGTTATACGTTATACGTTATACGTTATACGTTATACGTTACAAGTTATACGTTATACGTCACAGGTTATACGTTGAATGTTATACTTTATACGTAGCATGTAATGCGTCATACGTTTTACGTTATTCGTTATACGTTTTTCGTTACAAGTTATACGTTATACGTTATACGTTATACGTCATAGGTTATACGTAATACGTTATACGTTATACGTTGTACATTATGCGTTATACGTTTTACGTTATTCGTTATACGTTATACGTTATACGATATACGTTATACGTTATACGTTATACGTTATACGTTAGACGTTATACGTTGTACGTTATACGTTATACGTTATACGTTATACGCTATACGTTATACGTTATACGTTATACGCTATACGTTATACGTTATACGTTATACGTTATACGTTATACGTTATACGTTATACGTTATACGTTATACGTTATACGTTATACGTTATACGTTATACGTTATACGTTATACGTTATACGTTATACGTTATACGTTATACGTTATACGTTATACGTTATACGTTATACGTTATACGTTATACGTTATACGTTATACGTTATACGTTATACGTCATACGTTATACGTTATACGTTATACGTTATACGTTATACGTTATACGTTATGCGTTATACGTTATGCGTTATACGTTATGCGTTATACGTTATACGTTATACGTTATACGTTATACGTTATACGTTATACGTTATACGTTATACGTTATACGTTATACGTTATTCGTAATACGATATACGTGATACGTTATACGTTGTACGTTATACGTTATACGTTATACGTTATACGTTATACGTTATACGTTATACGTTATACGTTATACGTTATACGTTATACGTTATACGTTATACGTTTTACGTTATACGTTGTACGTTATACGTTATACGTTGTACGTTATACGTTATAAGTTGTACGTTATACGATATACGTTATACGTTATTCTTTATACGTTCTTCGTTACACGTTATACGTTATACGTTGTACGTTATACGTTTTACGTTGAATGTTATACTTTATACGTAGCATGTAATGCGTCATACGTTTTACGTTATTCGTTATACGTTTTTCGTTACAAGTTATACGTTATACGTTATACGTTATACGTTATACGATATACGTTATACGTTATACGTTATACGTTATACGTTATACGTTATACGTTATACTTTATACGTTATAGGTGTTACGTTATACGTTATACGTTATACGTTATTCGTAATACGTTATACGTTATACGTTATACGTTATACGTTATACGTTATACGTTATACGTTATACGTTATACGTTATACGTTATACGTTATACGTTATACGTTATACGTTATACGTTATACGTTATACGTTATACGTTATACGTTATGCGTTATAGGATATACGTTATACGTTATACGTTGTACGTTATACGTTATACGTTATACGTTATACGTTATACGTAATACGTTATACGTTATACGTTGTACGTTATACGTTATACGTTATACGGTATACGTTATACGTTATACGTTATACGTTATACGTTATACGTTATACGTTATACGTTATACGTTATACGTTATACGTTATACGTTATACGTTATACGTTATACGTTATACGTTACACGTTATACGTTATACGTTATACTGTATACGTTATACGTTATACGTTAGACGTTATACGTTATACGTTATACGTTATACGTTATGCGTTATACGTTATACGTTATACGTTATACGTTATACGTTATACGTTATACGTTATACGTTGTACGTTATACGTTATAAGTTGTACGTTATACGATATACGTTATACGTTATTCTTTATACGTTCTTCGTTACACGTTATACGTTATACGTTATACGTTATACGTTTTACGTTGAATGTTATACTTTATACGTAGCATGTAATGCCTCATACGTTTTACGTTATTCGTTATACGTTTTTCGTTACAAGTTATACGTTATACGTTATACGTTATACGTTATACGTTATACGTTATACGTTATACGTTATACGTTATACGTTATACGTTATACGTTATACGTTATACGTTATACGTTATACGTTATACGTTATACGTTATACGTTATTCGTAATACGTTATACGTGGTACGTTATACGTTGTACGTTATACGTTATACGTTATACGTTATACGTTATACGTTATATGTTATACGTTATACGTTATACGTTATACGTTTTACGTTATACGTTATACGTTATACGTTATACGTTGTACGTTATACGTTATAAGTTGTACGTTATACGATATACGTTATACGTTATTCTTTATACGTTCTTCGTTACACGTTATACGTTATACGTTGTACGTTATACGTTTTACGTTGAATGTTATACTTTATACGTAGCATGTAATGCGTCATACGTTTTACGTTATTCGTTATACGTTTTTCGTTACAAGTTATACGTTATACGTTATACGTTATACGTTATACGATATACGTTATACGTTATACGTTATACGTTATACGTTATATGTTATACGTTATACTTTATACGTTATAGGTGTTACGTTATACGTTATACGTTATACGTTATTCGTAATACGTTATACGTGATACGTTATTCGTTGTACGTTATACGTTATACGTTATACGTTATACGTTATACGCTATACATTATACGTTATACGTTATACATTACATGTTGTACGTTATACGTTATACGTTATACGTTATACGTTATACGCTATACATTATACGTTATACGTTATACATTACATGTTATACGTTATACGTTATACGTTATACGTCATAGGTTATACGTTATACGTTATACGTTATACGTTATACGTTATACGTTATACGTTATACGTTATACGTTATACGTTATAGGTCATAGGTTATACGTTATACGTTATACGTTATGCGTTATACGTTATACGTTATACGTTATACGTTATGCGTTATACGTTGTACGATATTCGTTATACGTTATACGTTATTAGTTATACGTTATACGGTATACGTTATACGTTGTACGTTACATGTTATACGTTATTAGTTATACGTTATACGGTATACGTTATACGTTGTACGTTACATGTTATACTTTATACGTTATACGTTATACGATATACGTTATACGTTATACGTTATACGTTATACGTTATACGTTATACGTTATACGTTATACGTTATACGTTGTACGTTATACGTTATAAGTTGTACGTTATACGATATACGTTATACGTTATTCTTTATACGTTCTTCGTTACACGTTATACGTTATACGTTATACGTTATACGTTTTACGTTGAATGTTATACTTTATACGTAGCATGTAATGCCTCATACGTTTTACGTTATTCGTTATACGTTTTTCGTTACAAGTTATACGTTATACGTAATACGTTATACGTTATACGATATACGTTATACGTTATACGTTATACGTTATACGTTATACGTTATACGTTATACGTTATACGTTATACGTTATACGTTATACGTTATACGTTATACGTTATACGTTATACGTTATACGTTATACGTTATACGTTATACGTTATACGTTACACGTTATACGTTATACGTTATACTGTATACGTTATACGTTATACGTTAGACGTTATACGTTATACGTTATACGTTATACGTTATGCGTTATACGTTATACGTTATACGTTATACGTTATACGTTATACGTTATACGTTATACGTTGTACGTTATACGTTATAAGTTGTACGTTATACGATATACGTTATACGTTATTCTTTATACGTTCTTCGTTACACGTTATACGTTATACGTTATACGTTATACGTTTTACGTTGAATGTTATACTTTATACGTAGCATGTAATGCCTCATACGTTTTACGTTATTCGTTATACGTTTTTCGTTACAAGTTATACGTTATACGTTATACGTTATACGTTATACGTTATACGTTATACGTTATACGTTATACGTTATACGTTATACGTTATACGTTATACGTTATACGTTATACGTTATACGTTATACGTTATACGTTATACGTTATTCGTAATACGTTATACGTGGTACGTTATACGTTGTACGTTATACGTTATACGTTATACGTTATACGTTATACGTTATATGTTATACGTTATACGTTATACGTTATACGTTTTACGTTATACGTTATACGTTATACGTTATACGTTGTACGTTATACGTTATAAGTTGTACGTTATACGATATACGTTATACGTTATTCTTTATACGTTCTTCGTTACACGTTATACGTTATACGTTGTACGTTATACGTTTTACGTTGAATGTTATACTTTATACGTAGCATGTAATGCGTCATACGTTTTACGTTATTCGTTATACGTTTTTCGTTACAAGTTATACGTTATACGTTATACGTTATACGTTATACGATATACGTTATACGTTATACGTTATACGTTATACGTTATATGTTATACGTTATACTTTATACGTTATAGGTGTTACGTTATACGTTATACGTTATACGTTATTCGTAATACGTTATACGTGATACGTTATTCGTTGTACGTTATACGTTATACGTTATACGTTATACGTTATACGCTATACATTATACGTTATACGTTATACATTACATGTTGTACGTTATACGTTATACGTTATACGTTATACGTTATACGCTATACATTATACGTTATACGTTATACATTACATGTTATACGTTATACGTTATACGTTATACGTCATAGGTTATACGTTATACGTTATACGTTATACGTTATACGTTATACGTTATACGTTATACGTTATACGTTATACGTTATAGGTCATAGGTTATACGTTATACGTTATACGTTATGCGTTATACGTTATACGTTATACGTTATACGTTATGCGTTATACGTTGTACGATATTCGTTATACGTTATACGTTATTAGTTATACGTTATACGGTATACGTTATACGTTGTACGTTACATGTTATACGTTATTAGTTATACGTTATACGGTATACGTTATACGTTGTACGTTACATGTTATACTTTATACGTTATACGTTATACGATATACGTTATACGTTATACGTTATACGTTATACGTTATACGTTATACGTTATACGTTATACGTTATACGTTGTACGTTATACGTTATAAGTTGTACGTTATACGATATACGTTATACGTTATTCTTTATACGTTCTTCGTTACACGTTATACGTTATACGTTATACGTTATACGTTTTACGTTGAATGTTATACTTTATACGTAGCATGTAATGCCTCATACGTTTTACGTTATTCGTTATACGTTTTTCGTTACAAGTTATACGTTATACGTAATACGTTATACGTTATACGATATACGTTATACGTTATACGTTATACGTTATACGTTATACGTTATACGTTATACGTTATACGTTATACGTTATACTTTATACGTTATAGGTGTTACGTTATACGTTATACGTTATACGTTATACGTTATACGTTATTCGTAATACGTTATACGTGATACGTTATTCGTTGTACGTTATACGTTATACGTTATACGTTATACGCTATACATTATACGTTATACGTTATACATTACATGTTGTACGTTATACGTTATACGTTATACGTTATACGTTAAACGTTATACGTTATACTTTATACGTTATACGTTATACGTTATACGTTATACGTTATACGCTATACGTTATACTTTATACGTTATAGGTGTTACGTTATAGGTGTTACGTTATACGTTATACGTTATACGTTATACGTTATACGTTATACGTTATACGTTACACGTTATACGTTATACGTTATTCGTAATACGATATACGTGATACGTTATACGTTGTACGTTATACGTTATACGTTATACGTTATACGTTATACGTTATACGTTATACGTTATACGTTATACGTTATACGTTATACGTTTTACGTTATACGTTATACGTTATACGTTATACGTTGTACGTTATACGTTATAAGTTGTACGTTATACGATATACGTTATACGTTATTCTTTATACGTTCTTCGTTACACGTTATACGTTATACGTTGTACGTTATACGTTTTACGTTGAATGTTATACTTTATACGTAGCATGTAATGCGTCATACGTTTTACGTTATTCGTTATACGTTTTTCGTTACAAGTTATACGTTATACGTTATACGTTATACGTTATACGATATACGTTATACGTTATACGTTATACGTTATACGTTATACGTTATACGTTATACTTTATACGTTATAGGTGTTACGTTATACGTTATACGTTATACGTTATTCGTAATACGTTATACGTTATACGTTATACGTTATACGTTATACGTTATACGTTATACGTTATACGTTATACGTTATACGTTATACGTTATACGTTATACGTTATACGTTATACGTTATACGTTATACGTTATACGTTATACGTTATACGTTATACGTTATACGTTATACGTTATACGTTATACGTTATACGTTATACGTTATACGTTATACGTTATACGTTATACGTTATACGTTATACGTTATACGTTATACGTTATACGTTATACGTTATACGTTATACGTTATACGTTATACGTTATACGTTATACGTTATACGTTATACGTTATACGTTATACGTTATACGTTATACGTTATTCTTTATACGTTCTTCGTTACACGTTATACGTTATACGTTATACGTTATACGTTATACGTTATTCTTTATACGTTCTTCGTTACACGTTATACGTTATACGTTATACGTTATTCTTTATACGTTCTTCGTTACACGTTATACGTTATACGTTATACGTTATACGTTTTACGTTGAATGTTATACTTTATACGTAGCATGTAATGCCTCATACGTTTTACGTTATTCGTTATACGTTTTTCGTTACAAGTTATACGTTATACGTTATACGTTATACGTTATACGTTATACGTTATACGTTATACGTTATACGTTATACGTTATGCGTTATAGGATATACGTTATACGTTATACGTTATACGTTATACGTTATACGTTATACGTTATACGCTATACGTTATACGTTATACGTTATGCGTTATAGGATATACGTTATACGTTATACGTTATACGTTGGACGTTATACGTTATACGTTATACGTTATACGCTATACGTTATTCGTTATACGTTATACCTTATACGTTATACGTTATACGTTATACGTTATACGTTATACGTTATACGTTATACGTTATACGTTATACGTTACACGTTATACGTTATACGTTATACGTTATGCGTTATACGTTATACGTTATACGTTATACGTTATACGTTACACGTTATACGTTATACATTATACTGTATACGTCATACGTTATACGTTATACGTTATACGTTATACGTTATACGTTATACGTTACACGTTATACGTTATACGTTATACGTTATGCGTTATACGTTATACGTTATACGTTATACGTTATACGTTACACGTTATACGTTATACATTATACTGTATACGTCATACGTTATACGTTATACGTTATACGTTATACGTTATACGTTATACGTTATACGTTATACGTTATACGTTATACGTTATACGTTATACGTTATACGTTATACGTTATACGTTACACGTTATACGTTATACATTATACTGTATACGTTATACGTTATACGTTACACGTAATACGTTATACGTTATACGTTATACGTTATACGTTATACGTTATACGTTATACGTTATACGTTATACGTTATGCGTTATAGGATATACGTTATACGTTATACGTTGTACGTTATACGTTATACGTTATACGTTATATGTTATACGTCATGCGATATACGTTATACGTTATTCGTTATACGGTATACGTTAAACGTTGTACGTTATACGTTATACGTTATACGTTATACGTTATACGTTGGACGTTATACGTTATACGTTATACGTTATACGCTATACGTTATACGTTATACGTTATACGTTATACGTTATACGTAATACGTTATACGTTATACGTTATACGTTATACGTTATACGTTATACGTTATACGTTACACGTTATACGTTATACATTATACTGTATACGTCATACGTTATACGTTATACGTTATACGTTATACGTTATACGTTATACGTTATACGTTATACGTTATACGTTATACGTTATACGTTATACGTTATACGTTATACGTTATACGTTATACGTTATACGTTATGCGTTATAGGATATACATTATACGTTATACGTTGTACGTTATACGTTATACGTTATATGTTATACGTCATGCGATATACGTTATACGTTATTCGTTATACGGTATACGTTAAACGTTGTACGTTATACGTTATACGTTATACGTTATACGTTATACGTTATACGTTATACGTTATACGTTATACGTTATACGTTATACGTTATACGTTATACGTCATACGTTATACGTTATACGTTATACGTTATACGTCATACGTTATACGTTATACGTTATACGTTATACTTTCTACGTTATACGTTATATGTTAAACGTAGTACGTTATACGTTATACGTTATACGTTCTACGTTATACGTTATACGTTATGCGTTATACGTTATACGTTATACGTTATACGTTATACGTTATACGTTATACGTTATACGTTATACGTTATACGTTATACGTTATACGTAATATGTAATACGTCATACGTTTTACGTTAATCGTTATACGTTATACGTTACACGCTATACGTTATACGTTATACGTTATACGTTATACGTTATACGTTATACGTTATACGTTATACGTTATACGTTATACGTTATACGTTATACGTTATACGTTATACGTTATACGTTATACGTTATACGTTATACGATATACGTTATACGTTATACGTTATACGTTATACGTTATACGTTATACGTTATACGTTATACGTTATACGTTATACGTTATACGTTATGCGTTATAGGATATACGTTATACGTTATACGTTGTACGTTATACGTTATACGTTATACGTTATACGTTATACGTAATACGTTATACGTTATACGTTGTACGTTATACGTTATACGTTATACGGTATACGTTATACGTTATACGTTATACGTTATACGTTATACGTTATACGTTATACGTTATACGTTATACGTTATACGTTATACGTTATACGTTATACGTTATACGTTATACGTTACACGTTATACGTTATACGTTATACTGTATACGTTATACGTTATACGTTAGACGTTATACGTTATACGTTATACGTTATACGTTATGCGTTATACGTTATACGTTATACGTTATACGTTATACGTTATACGTTATACGTTATACGTTGTACGTTATACGTTATAAGTTGTACGTTATACGATATACGTTATACGTTATTCTTTATACGTTCTTCGTTACACGTTATACGTTATACGTTATACGTTATACGTTTTACGTTGAATGTTATACTTTATACGTAGCATGTAATGCCTCATACGTTTTACGTTATTCGTTATACGTTTTTCGTTACAAGTTATACGTTATACGTTATACGTTATACGTTATACGTTATACGTTATACGTTATACGTTATACGTTATACGTTATACGTTATACGTTATACGTTATACGTTATACGTTATACGTTATACGTTATACGTTATACGTTATTCGTAATACGTTATACGTGGTACGTTATACGTTGTACGTTATACGTTATACGTTATACGTTATACGTTATACGTTATATGTTATACGTTATACGTTATACGTTATACGTTTTACGTTATACGTTATACGTTATACGTTATACGTTGTACGTTATACGTTATAAGTTGTACGTTATACGATATACGTTATACGTTATTCTTTATACGTTCTTCGTTACACGTTATACGTTATACGTTGTACGTTATACGTTTTACGTTGAATGTTATACTTTATACGTAGCATGTAATGCGTCATACGTTTTACGTTATTCGTTATACGTTTTTCGTTACAAGTTATACGTTATACGTTATACGTTATACGTTATACGATATACGTTATACGTTATACGTTATACGTTATACGTTATATGTTATACGTTATACTTTATACGTTATAGGTGTTACGTTATACGTTATACGTTATACGTTATTCGTAATACGTTATACGTGATACGTTATTCGTTGTACGTTATACGTTATACGTTATACGTTATACGTTATACGCTATACATTATACGTTATACGTTATACATTACATGTTGTACGTTATACGTTATACGTTATACGTTATACGTTATACGCTATACATTATACGTTATACGTTATACATTACATGTTATACGTTATACGTTATACGTTATACGTCATAGGTTATACGTTATACGTTATACGTTATACGTTATACGTTATACGTTATACGTTATACGTTATACGTTATACGTTATAGGTCATAGGTTATACGTTATACGTTATACGTTATGCGTTATACGTTATACGTTATACGTTATACGTTATGCGTTATACGTTGTACGATATTCGTTATACGTTATACGTTATTAGTTATACGTTATACGGTATACGTTATACGTTGTACGTTACATGTTATACGTTATTAGTTATACGTTATACGGTATACGTTATACGTTGTACGTTACATGTTATACTTTATACGTTATACGTTATACGATATACGTTATACGTTATACGTTATACGTTATACGTTATACGTTATACGTTATACGTTCTACGTTATACGTTGTGCGTTATACGTTATAAGTTGTACGTTATACGATATACGTTATACGTTATTCTTTATACGTTCTTCGTTACACGTTATACGTTATACGTTATACGTTATACGTTTTACGTTGAATGTTATACTTTATACGTAGCATGTAATGCGTCATACGTTTTACGTTATTCGTTATACGTTATACGTTATACGTTATACGTTATACGTTATACGTTATACGTTATACGTTATACGTTATACGTTATACGTTATACGTTATACGTTACACGTTATACGTTATACATTATACTGTATACGTTATACGTTATACGTTACACGTTATACGTTATACGTTATACGTTATACGTTATACGTTATACGTTATACGTTATACGTTATACGTTATACGTTATACGTTATACGTTAAACGTTGTACGTTATACGTTATACGTTAAACGTTGTACGTTATACGTTATACGTTATACGTTATACGTTATACGTTATACGTTAAACGTTGTACGTTATACGTTATACGTTATACGTTATACGTTATACGTTATACGTTATACGTCATGAGTTATACGTTATACGTTATACGTTATACGTTACACGTTATACGTTATACGTTATACGTTATACGTTATACGTTATACGTTATACGTTATACGTTATACGTTATACGTTACACGTTATACGTTATACGTTATACTGTATACGTTATACGTTATACGTTATACGTTATACGTTATACGTTATACGTTATACGTTATACGTTATACGTTCTACGTTATACGTTATACGTTATACGTTATACGTTATGCGTTATAGGATATACATTATACGTTATACGTTGTACGTTATACGTTATACGTTATACGTTATATGTTATACGTCATGCGATATACGTTATACGTTATTCGTTATACGGTATACGTTAAACGTTGTACGTTAGACGTTATACGTTATACGTTATACGTTATACGTTATACGTTATACGTTATACGTTATACGTCATAGGTTATACGTTATACGTTATACGTTATACGTTATACACTATACGTTATAAGTTATACGTTGTACGTTATACGTTGTACGTTATACGTTATACGTTAGACGCTATACGTTATACGTTATACGTTATACGTTATACGTTATACGTTATACGTTGTACGTTAAACGTTGTACGTTATACGTTATACGTTATACGTTATACGTTATACGTTATACGTTATGCGTTATACGTTATACGTTATACGTTGTACGTTATACGTTATACGTTATACGTTATACGTTATACGTTCTACGTTATACGTTATACGTTAAACGTTTACGTTATACGTTATACGTTAAACGTTGTACGTTATACGTTACACGTTATACGTTATACGTTATACGTTATACGTTATGCGTTATACGTTATACGTTATACGTTATACGTTATACGTTATACGTTATACGTTATACGTTAAACGTTGTACGTTATACGTTATACGTTATACGTTATACGTTATACGTTATACGTTATACGTCATGAGTTATACGTTATACGTTATACGTTATACGTTATACGTTATACGTTATACGTTATACGTTATACGTTATACGTTATACGTTATACGTTATACGTTATACGTTATACGTTATACGTTATACGTTATACGTTATACGTTATACGTTATACGTTATACGTTATACGTTATACGTTATACGATATACGTTATACGTTATACGTTATTCGTTATGCGTTATAGGATATACGTTATACGTTATACGTTGTACGTTATACGTTATACGTTATACGTTATACGTTATACGTTATACGTTATACGTTAAACGTTGTACGTTTTACGTTATACGTTATACGTTATACGTTATACGTTATACGATATACGTTATACGTTATACGTTATTCGTTATGCGTTATAGGATATACGTTATACGTTATACGTTGTACGTTATACGCTATACGTTATACGTTATACGTTATACGTTATACGTTATACGTTAAACGTTGTACGTTTTACGTTATACGTTATACGTTATACGTTATACGTTATACGTTATACGTTATACGTTATACGTTATACGTTATACGTTATACGTTATACGTTATACGTTATACGTTATACGTTATACGTTGTACGTTATACGTTATACGTTATACGTTATACGTTAGACGATGTACGTTATACGTTATACGTTATACGTTATACGCTATACGTTATACGTTATACGTTATACGTTATACGTTATACGTTATACGTTATACGTTATACGTTATACGCTATACGTTATACGTTATACGTTATGCGTTATAGGATATACGTTATACGTTATACGTTGTACGTTATACGTTATACGTTATACGTTATATGTTATACGTCATGCGATATACGTTATACGTTATTCGTTATACGGTATACGTTAAACGTTGTACGTTATACGTTATACGTTATACGTTATACGTTATACGTTATACGTTGGACGTTATACGTTATACGTTATACGTCATACGCTATACGTTATTCGTTATACGTTATACCTTATACGTTATACGTTATACGTTATACGTTATACGTTATACGTTATACGTTATACGTTATACGTTATACGTTACACGTTATACGTTATACGTTATACGTTATGCGTTATAGGATATACGTTATACGTTATACGTTGTACGTTATACGTTATACGTTATACGTTATATGTTATACGTCATGCGATATACGTTATACGTTATACGTTATACGATATACGTTATACGTTATACGTTATTCGTTATGCGTTATAGGATATACGTTATACGTTATACATTGTACGTTATACGTTATACGTTATACGTTATACGTTATACGTTATACGTTATACGTTATACGTTATACGTTATACGTTATACGTTATACGTTATACGTTATACGATATACGTTATACGTTATACGTTATTCGTTATGCGTTATAGGATATACGTTATACGTTATACGTTGTACGTTATACGTTATACGTTATACGTTATACGTTATACGTTATACGATATACGTTATACGTTATACGTTATTCGTTATGCGTTATAGGATATACGTTATACGTTATACGTTGTACGTTATACGTTATACGTTATACGTTATACGTTATACGTTATACGTTATACGTTATACGTTATACGTTCTACGTTATACGTTATACGTTAAACGTTGTACGTTATACATTATACGTTAAACGTTGTACGTTATACGTTATACGTTATACGTTATACGTTATACGTTATACGTTATGCGTTATACGTTAGACGTTATACGTTATACGTTATACGTTATACGTTATACGTTATACGTTATACGTTATACGTTATACGTTATACGTTGTACGTTATACGTTATACGTTATACGTTATACGTTAGACGATGTACGTTATACGTTATACGTTATACGTTATACGCTATACGTTATACGTTATACGTTATACGTTATACGTTATACGTTATACGTTATACGTTATACGCTATACGTTATACGTTATACGTTATACGTTATACGTTATACGTTATACGTCATACGTTATACGTTATACGTTATACGTTATACGTTATACGTTATACGTTATACGTTATACGTTATACGTTATACGTTATACGTTATACGTTATACGTTATACGTTATTCGTAATACGTTATACGTGGTACGTTATACGTTGTACGTTATACGTTATACGTTATACGTTATACGTTATACGTTATACGTTATACGTTATACGTTATACGTTATACGTTTTACGTTATACGTTATACGTTATACGTTATACGTTGTACGTTATACGTTATAAGTTGTACGTTATACGATATACGTTATACGTTATTCTTTATACGTTCTTCGTTACACGTTATACGTTATACGTTGTACGTTATACGTTTTACGTTGAATGTTATACTTTATACGTAGCATGTAATGCGTCATACGTTTTACGTTATTCGTTATACGTTTTTCGTTACAAGTTATACGTTATACGTTATACGTTATACGTTATACGATATACGTTATACGTTATACGTTATACGTTATACGTTATACGTTATACGTTATACGTTATACTTTATACGTTATAGGTGTTACGTTATACGTTATACGTTATACGTTATTCGTAATACGTTATACGTGATACGTTATTCGTTGTACGTTATACGTTATACGTTATACGTTATACGCTATACATTATACGTTATACGTTATACATTACATGTTGTACGTTATACGTTATACGTTATACGTTATACGCTATACATTATACGTTATACGTTATACATTACATGTTATACGTTATACGTTATACGTTATACGTCATAGGTTATACGTTATACGTTATACGTTATACGTTATACGTTATACGTTATACGTTATACGTTATACGTTATACGTTATACGTCATACGTTATACGTTATACGTTATACGTTATACGTTATACGTTATACGTTATACGTTATACGTTATACGTTATACGTTATACGTTATACGTTATGCGTTATACGTTAGACGTTATACGTTATACGTTATACGTTATACGTTATACGTTATACGTTATACGTTATACGTTATACGTTATACGTTGTACGTTATACGTTATACGTTATACGTTATACGTTAGACGATGTACGTTATACGTTATACGTTATACGTTATACGCTATACGTTATACGTTATACGTTATACGTTATACGTTATACGTTATACGTTATACGTTATACGCTATACGTTATACGTTATACGTTATACGTTATACGTTATACGTTATACGTCATACGTTATACGTTATACGTTATACGTTATACGTTATACGTTATACGTTATACGTTATACGTTATACGTTATACGTTATACGTTATACGTTATACGTTATACGTTATTCGTAATACGTTATACGTGGTACGTTATACGTTGTACGTTATACGTTATACGTTATACGTTATACGTTATACGTTATACGTTATACGTTATACGTTATACGTTATACGTTTTACGTTATACGTTATACGTTATACGTTATACGTTGTACGTTATACGTTATAAGTTGTACGTTATACGATATACGTTATACGTTATTCTTTATACGTTCTTCGTTACACGTTATACGTTATACGTTGTACGTTATACGTTTTACGTTGAATGTTATACTTTATACGTAGCATGTAATGCGTCATACGTTTTACGTTATTCGTTATACGTTTTTCGTTACAAGTTATACGTTATACGTTATACGTTATACGTTATACGATATACGTTATACGTTATACGTTATACGTTATACGTTATACGTTATACGTTATACGTTATACTTTATACGTTATAGGTGTTACGTTATACGTTATACGTTATACGTTATTCGTAATACGTTATACGTGATACGTTATTCGTTGTACGTTATACGTTATACGTTATACGTTATACGCTATACATTATACGTTATACGTTATACATTACATGTTGTACGTTATACGTTATACGTTATACGTTATACGCTATACATTATACGTTATACGTTATACATTACATGTTATACGTTATACGTTATACGTTATACGTCATAGGTTATACGTTATACGTTATACGTTATACGTTATACGTTATACGTTATACGTTATACGTTATACGTTATACGTTATACGTCATACGTTATACGTTATACGTTATACGTTATACGTTATACGTTATACGTTATACGTTATACGTTATACGTTATACGTTATACGTTATACGTTATACGTTATACGTTATACGTTATACGTTATACGTTATACGTTATACGTTATACGTTATACGTTATACGTTATACGTTATACGTTATACGTTATACGTTATACGTTATACGTTATACGTTATACGTTATTCGTAATACGTTATACGTGGTACGTTATACGTTGTACGTTATACGTTATACGTTATACGTTATACGTTATACGTTATATGTTATACGTTATACGTTATACGTTATACGTTTTACGTTATACGTTATACGTTATACGTTATACGTTGTACGTTATACGTTATAAGTTGTACGTTATACGATATACGTTATACGTTATTCTTTATACGTTCTTCGTTACACGTTATACGTTATACGTTGTACGTTATACGTTTTACGTTGAATGTTATACTTTATACGTAGCATGTAATGCGTCATACGTTTTACGTTATTCGTTATACGTTTTTCGTTACAAGTTATACGTTATACGTTATACGTTATACGTTATACGATATACGTTATACGTTATACGTTATACGTTATACGTTATATGTTATACGTTATACTTTATACGTTATAGGTGTTACGTTATACGTTATACGTTATACGTTATTCGTAATACGTTATACGTGATACGTTATTCGTTGTACGTTATACGTTATACGTTATACGTTATACGTTATACGCTATACATTATACGTTATACGTTATACATTACATGTTGTACGTTATACGTTATACGTTATACGTTATACGTTATACGCTATACATTATACGTTATACGTTATACATTACATGTTATACGTTATACGTTATACGTTATACGTCATAGGTTATACGTTATACGTTATACGTTATACGTTATACGTTATACGTTATACGTTATACGTTATACGTTATACGTTATAGGTCATAGGTTATACGTTATACGTTATACGTTATGCGTTATACGTTATACGTTATACGTTATACGTTATGCGTTATACGTTGTACGATATTCGTTATACGTTATACGTTATTAGTTATACGTTATACGGTATACGTTATACGTTGTACGTTACATGTTATACGTTATTAGTTATACGTTATACGGTATACGTTATACGTTGTACGTTACATGTTATACTTTATACGTTATACGTTATACGATATACGTTATACGTTATACGTTATACGTTATACGTTATACGTTATACGTTATACGTTATACGTTCTACGTTATACGTTGTGCGTTATACGTTATAAGTTGTACGTTATACGATATACGTTATACGTTATTCTTTATACGTTCTTCGTTACACGTTATACGTTATACGTTATACGTTATACGTTTTACGTTGAATGTTATACTTTATACGTAGCATGTAATGCGTCATACGTTTTACGTTATTCGTTATACGTTATACGTTATACGTTATACGTTATACGTTATACGTTATACGTTATACGTTATACGTTATACGTTATACGTTATACGTTATACGTTACACGTTATACGTTATACATTATACTGTATACGTTATACGTTATACGTTACACGTTATACGTTATACGTTATACGTTATACGTTATACGTTATACGTTATACGTTATACGTTATACGTTATACGTTATACGTTATACGTTAAACGTTGTACGTTATACGTTATACGTTAAACGTTGTACGTTATACGTTATACGTTATACGTTATACGTTATACGTTATACGTTAAACGTTGTACGTTATACGTTATACGTTATACGTTATACGTTATACGTTATACGTTATACGTCATGAGTTATACGTTATACGTTATACGTTATACGTTACACGTTATACGTTATACGTTATACGTTATACGTTATACGTTATACGTTATACGTTATACGTTATACGTTATACGTTACACGTTATACGTTATACGTTATACTGTATACGTTATACGTTATACGTTATACGTTATACGTTATACGTTATACGTTATACGTTATACGTTATACGTTCTACGTTATACGTTATACGTTATACGTTATACGTTATGCGTTATAGGATATACATTATACGTTATACGTTGTACGTTATACGTTATACGTTATACGTTATATGTTATACGTCATGCGATATACGTTATACGTTATTCGTTATACGGTATACGTTAAACGTTGTACGTTAGACGTTATACGTTATACGTTATACGTTATACGTTATACGTTATACGTTATACGTTATACGTCATAGGTTATACGTTATACGTTATACGTTATACGTTATACACTATACGTTATAAGTTATACGTTGTACGTTATACGTTGTACGTTATACGTTATACGTTAGACGCTATACGTTATACGTTATACGTTATACGTTATACGTTATACGTTATACGTTGTACGTTAAACGTTGTACGTTATACGTTATACGTTATACGTTATACGTTATACGTTATACGTTATGCGTTATACGTTATACGTTATACGTTGTACGTTATACGTTATACGTTATACGTTATACGTTATACGTTCTACGTTATACGTTATACGTTAAACGTTTACGTTATACGTTATACGTTAAACGTTGTACGTTATACGTTACACGTTATACGTTATACGTTATACGTTATACGTTATGCGTTATACGTTATACGTTATACGTTATACGTTATACGTTATACGTTATACGTTATACGTTAAACGTTGTACGTTATACGTTATACGTTATACGTTATACGTTATACGTTATACGTTATACGTCATGAGTTATACGTTATACGTTATACGTTATACGTTATACGTTATACGTTATACGTTATACGTTATACGTTATACGTTATACGTTATACGTTATACGTTATACGTTATACGTTATACGTTATACGTTATACGTTATACGTTATACGTTATACGTTATACGTTATACGTTATACGTTATACGATATACGTTATACGTTATACGTTATTCGTTATGCGTTATAGGATATACGTTATACGTTATACGTTGTACGTTATACGTTATACGTTATACGTTATACGTTATACGTTATACGTTATACGTTAAACGTTGTACGTTTTACGTTATACGTTATACGTTATACGTTATACGTTATACGATATACGTTATACGTTATACGTTATTCGTTATGCGTTATAGGATATACGTTATACGTTATACGTTGTACGTTATACGTTATACGTTATACGTTATACGTTATACGTTATACGTTATACGTTAAACGTTGTACGTTTTACGTTATACGTTATACGTTATACGTTATACGTTATACGTTATACGTTATACGTTATACGTTATACGTTATACGTTATACGTTATACGTTATACGTTATACGTTATACGTTATACGTTGTACGTTATACGTTATACGTTATACGTTATACGTTAGACGATGTACGTTATACGTTATACGTTATACGTTATACGCTATACGTTATACGTTATACGTTATACGTTATACGTTATACGTTATACGTTATACGTTATACGTTATACGCTATACGTTATACGTTATACGTTATGCGTTATAGGATATACGTTATACGTTATACGTTGTACGTTATACGTTATACGTTATACGTTATATGTTATACGTCATGCGATATACGTTATACGTTATTCGTTATACGGTATACGTTAAACGTTGTACGTTATACGTTATACGTTATACGTTATACGTTATACGTTATACGTTGGACGTTATACGTTATACGTTATACGTCATACGCTATACGTTATTCGTTATACGTTATACCTTATACGTTATACGTTATACGTTATACGTTATACGTTATACGTTATACGTTATACGTTATACGTTATACGTTACACGTTATACGTTATACGTTATACGTTATGCGTTATAGGATATACGTTATACGTTATACGTTGTACGTTATACGTTATACGTTATACGTTATATGTTATACGTCATGCGATATACGTTATACGTTATACGTTATACGATATACGTTATACGTTATACGTTATTCGTTATGCGTTATAGGATATACGTTATACGTTATACATTGTACGTTATACGTTATACGTTATACGTTATACGTTATACGTTATACGTTATACGTTATACGTTATACGTTATACGTTATACGTTATACGTTATACGTTATACGATATACGTTATACGTTATACGTTATTCGTTATGCGTTATAGGATATACGTTATACGTTATACGTTGTACGTTATACGTTATACGTTATACGTTATACGTTATACGTTATACGATATACGTTATACGTTATACGTTATTCGTTATGCGTTATAGGATATACGTTATACGTTATACGTTGTACGTTATACGTTATACGTTATACGTTATACGTTATACGTTATACGTTATACGTTATACGTTATACGTTCTACGTTATACGTTATACGTTAAACGTTGTACGTTATACATTATACGTTAAACGTTGTACGTTATACGTTATACGTTATACGTTATACGTTATACGTTATACGTTATGCGTTATACGTTAGACGTTATACGTTATACGTTATACGTTATACGTTATACGTTATACGTTATACGTTATACGTTATACGTTATACGTTGTACGTTATACGTTATACGTTATACGTTATACGTTAGACGATGTACGTTATACGTTATACGTTATACGTTATACGCTATACGTTATACGTTATACGTTATACGTTATACGTTATACGTTATACGTTATACGTTATACGCTATACGTTATACGTTATACGTTATGCGTTATAGGATATACGTTATACGTTATACGTTGTACGTTATACGTTATACGTTATACGTTATACGTTATACGTTATACGTTATACGTTATACGTTATACGTTATACGTTATACGTTATACGTTATACGTTATACGTTATACGTTATACGTTATACGTTATACGATATACGTTATACGTTATACGTTATTCGTTATGCGTTATAGGATATACGTTATACGTTATACGTTGTACGTTATACGTTATACGTTATACGTTATACGTTATACGTTATACGTTATACGTTATACGTTATACGTTAAACGTTGTACGTTATACGTTATACGTTATACGTTATACGTTATACGTTATACGTTATACGTTATACGTTATACGTTATACGTTATACGTTATACGTTATACGTTATACGTTATACGTTATACGTTATACGTTGTACGTTATACGTTATACGTTATACGTTATACGTTAGACGATGTACGTTATACGTTATACGTTATACGTTATACGCTATACGTTATACGTTATACGTTATACGTTATACGTTATACGTTATACGTTATACGTTATACGCTATACGTTATACGTTATGCGTTATAGGATATACGTTATACGTTATACGTTGTACGTTATACGTTATACGTTATACGTTATACGTTACACGTTATACGTTATACGTTATACGTTATACGTTATACGTTATACGTTATACGTTATACGTTATACGTTATACGTTATACGTTATACGTTAAACGTTGTACGTTATACGTTATACGTTAAACGTTGTACGTTATACGTTATACGTTATACGTTATACGTTATACGTTATACGTTAAACGTTGTACGTTATACGTTATACGTTATACGTTATACGTTATACGTTATACGTTATACGTCATGAGTTATACGTTATACGTTATACGTTATACGTTACACGTTATACGTTATACGTTATACGTTATACGTTATACGTTATACGTTATACGTTATACGTTATACGTTATACGTTATACGTTATACGTCATGAGTTATACGTTATACGTTATACGTTATACGTTACACGTTATACGTTATACGTTATACGTTATACGTTATACGTTATACGTTATACGTTATACGTTATACGTTATACGTTACACGTTATACGTTATACGTTATACTGTATACGTTATACGTTATACGTTATACGTTATACGTTATACGTTATACGTTATACGTTATACGTTATACGTTATACGTTATACGTTATACGTTATACGTTATACGTTATACGTTATACGTTATGCGTTATAGGATATACATTATACGTTATACGTTGTACGTTATACGTTATACGTTATACGTTATATGTTATACGTCATGCGATATACGTTATACGTTATTCGTTATACGGTATACGTTAAACGTTGTACGTTAGACGTTATACGTTATACGTTATACGTTATACGTTATACGTTATACGTTATACGTTATACGTCATAGGTTATACGTTATACGTTATACGTTATACGTTATACATTACACGTTATAAGTTATACGTTGTACGTTATACGTTGTACGTTATACGTTATACGGTAGACGCTATACGTTATACGTTATACGTTATACGTTATACGTTATACGTTATACGTTGTACGTTAAACGTTGTACGTTATACGTTATACGTTATACGTTATACGTTATACGTTATACGTTATGCGTTATACGTTATACGTTATACGTTGTACGTTATACGTTATACGTTATACGTTATACGTTATACGTTATACGTTCTACGTTATACGTTATACGTTAAACGTTGTACGTTATACGTTATACGTTAAACGTTGTACGTTATACGTTACACGTTATACGTTATACGTTATACGTTATACGTTATGCGTTATACGTTATACGTTATACGTTATACGTTATACGTTATACGTTATACGTTATACGTTAAACGTTGTACGTTATACGTTATACGTTATACGTTATACGTTATACGTTATACGTTATACGTCATGAGTTATACGTTATACGTTATACGTTATACGTTATACGTTATACGTTATACGTTATACGTTATACGTTATACGTTATACGTTATACGTTATACGTTATACGTTATACGTTATACGTTATACGTTATACGTTATACGTTATACGTTATACGTTATACGTTATACGTTATACGTTATACGTTATACGTTATACGATATACGTTATACGTTATACGTTATTCGTTATGCGTTATAGGATATACGTTATACGTTATACGTTGTACGTTATACGTTATACGTTATACGTTATACGTTATACGTTATACGTTATACGTTAAACGTTGTACGTTTTACGTTATACGTTATACGTTATACGTTATACGTTATACGTTATACGTTATACGTTATACGTTATACGTTATACGTTATACGTTATACGTTATACGTTATACGTTATACGTTATACGTTGTACGTTATACGTTATACGTTATACGTTATACGTTAGACGATGTACGTTATACGTTATACGTTATACGTTATACGCTATACGTTATACGTTATACGTTATACGTTATACGTTATACGTTATACGTTATACGTTATACGTTATACGCTATACGTTATACGTTATACGTTATGCGTTATAGGATATACGTTATACGTTATACGTTGTACGTTATACGTTATACGTTATACGTTATATGTTATACGTCATGCGATATACGTTATACGTTATTCGTTATACGGTATACGTTAAACGTTGTACGTTATACGTTATACGTTATACGTTATACGTTATACGTTATACGTTGGACGTTATACGTTATACGTTATACGTTATACGCTATACGTTATTCGTTATACGTTATACCTTATACGTTATACGTTATACGTTATACGTTATACGTTATACGTTATACGTTATACGTTATACGTTATACGTTACACGTTATACGTTATACGTTATACGTTATGCGTTATAGGATATACGTTATACGTTATACGTTGTACGTTATACGTTATACGTTATACGTTATATGTTATACGTCATGCGATATACGTTATACGTTATACGTTATACGATATACGTTATACGTTATACGTTATTCGTTATGCGTTATAGGATATACGTTATACGTTATACATTGTACGTTATACGTTATACGTTATACGTTATACGTTATACGTTATACGTTATACGTTATACGTTATACGTTATACGTTATACGTTATACGTTATACGATATACGTTATACGTTATACGTTATTCGTTATGCGTTATAGGATATACGTTATACGTTATACGTTGTACGTTATACGTTATACGTTATACGTTATACGTTATACGTTATACGTTATACGTTATGCGTTATAGGATATACGTTATACGTTATACGTTGTACGTTATACGTTATACGTTATACGTTATATGTTATACGTCATGCGATATACGTTGTACGTTATACCTTATACGATATACGTTATACGTTATACGTTATACGTTATACGTTATACGTTATACGTTATACGCTATACGTTATACGCTATACGTTATACGTTATACGTTATGCGTTATAGGATATACGTTATACGTTATACGTTGTACGTTATACGTTATACGTTATACCTTATATGTTATACGTCATGCGATATACGTTATACGTTATTCGTTATACGGTATACGTTAAACGTTGTACGTTATACGTTATACGTTATACGTTATACGTTATACGTTATACGTTGGACGTTATACGTTATACGTTATACGTTATACGCTATACGTTATACGTTATACGTTATACGTTATACGTTATACGTTATACGTTATACGTTATACGTTATACGTTATACGTTACACGTTATACGTTATACGTTATACGTTATGCGTTATAGGATATACGTTATACGTTATACGTTGTACGTTATACGTTATACGTTATACGTTATATGTTATACGTCATGCGATATACGTTATACGTTATTCGTTATACGGTATACGTTAAACGTTGTACGTTATACGTTATACGTTATACGTTATACGTTATACGTTATACGTTGGACGTTATACGTTATACGTTATACGTTATACGCTATACGTTATACGTTATACGTTATACGTTATACGTTATACGTTATACGTTGTACGTTATACGTTATACGTTATACCTTATATGTTATACGTCATGCGATATACGTTATACGTTATTCGTTATACGGTATACGTTAAACGTTGTACGTTATACGTTATACGTTATACGTTATACGTTATACGTTATACGTTGGACGTTATACGTTATACGTTATACGTTATACGCTATACGTTATACGTTATACGTTATACGTTATACGTTATACGTTATACGTTATACGTTATACGTTATACGTTATACGTTATACGTTATACGTTATACGTTATACGTTACACGTTATACGTTATACGTTATACGTTATGCGTTATAGGATATACGTTATACGTTATACGTTGTACGTTATACGTTATACGTTATACGTTATATGTTATACGTCATGCGATATACGTTGTACGTTATACCTTATACGATATACGTTATACGTTATACGTTATTCGTTATGCGTTATAGGATATACGTTATACGTTATACGTTGTACGTTATACGTTATACGTTATACGTTATACGTTATACGTTATACGTTATACGTTAAACGTTGTACGTTATACGTTATACGTTATACGTTATACGTTATACGTTACACGTTATACGTTATACGTTATACGTTATACGTTATACGTTATACGTTATACGCTATACGTTATACGTTATACGTTATGCGTTATAGGATATACGTTATACGTTATACGTTGTACGTTGTACGTTATACGTTATACGTTATACGTTATACGTTATACGTTATACGATATACGTTATACGTTATACGTTATTCGTTATGCGTTATAGGATATACGTTATACGTTATACGTTATACGTTATACGTTATACGTTATACGTTATACGTTATACGTTATACGTTATACGTTATACGTTATACGTTATACGTTATACGTTATACGTTATACGATATACGTTATACGTTATACGTTATTCGTTATGCGTTATAGGATATACGTTATACGTTATACGTTGTACGTTATACGTTATACGTTATACGTTATACGTTATACGTTATACGTTATACGTTATACGTTAAACGTTGTACGTTATACGTTATACGTTATACGTTATACGTTATACGTTACACGTTATACGTTATACGTTATACGTTATACGTTATACGTTATACGTTATACGCTATACGTTATACGTTATACGTTATACGTTATACGTTATACGTTATACGTTATACGCTATACGTTATACGTTATACGTTATGCGTTATAGGATATACGTTATACGTTATACGTTGTACGTTATACGTTATACGTTATACGTTATATGTTATACGTCATGCGATATACGTTATACGTTATTCGTTATACGGTATACGTTAAACGTTGTACGTTATACGTTATACGTTATACGTTATACGTTATACGTTATACGTTGGACGTTATACGTTATACGTTATACGTTATACGCTATACGTTATACGTTATACGTTATACGTTATACGTTATACGTTATACGTTATACGTTATACGTTATACGTTATACGTTATACGTTATACGTTACACGTTATACGTTATACATTATACTGTATACGTTATACGTTATACGTAACACGTTATACGTTATACGTTATACGTTATACGTTATACGTTATACGTTATACGTTATACGTTATACGTTATACGTTATACGTTATACGTTATACGTTATGCGTTATAGGATATACGTTATACGTTATACGTTGTACGTTATACGTTATACGTTATACGTTATATGTTATACGTCATGCGATATACGTTATACGCTATACGCTATACGTTATACGTTATACGTTATACGTTATACGTTATACGTTATACGTTATACGTTATACGTTATACGTTATACGTTATACGTTATACGTTATACGTTATACGTTATACGTTATACGTCATACGTTATACGTTATACGTTATACGTTATACGTCATACGTTATACGCTATACGTTATACGTTATACGTTCTACGTTATACGTTATACGTTAAACGTTGTACGTTATACGTTATACGTTATACGTTCTACGATATACGTTATACGTTATACGTTATACGTTATACGTTATACGTTATACGTTATACGTTATACGTTATACGTTACACGTTATACGTTATACATTATACTGTATACGTTATACGTTATACGTTATACGTTATACGTTATACGTTATACGTTATACGTTATACGTTATACGTTATACGTTATACGTTATACGTTATACGTTATACGTTATGCGTTATAGGATATACATTATACGTTATACGTTGTACGTTATACGTTATACGTTATATGTTATACGTCATGCGATATACGTTATACGTTATTCGTTATACGGTATACGTTAAACGTTGTACGTTATACGTTATACGTTATACGGTATACGTTATACGTTATACGTTATACGTTATACGTTATACGTTATACGTTATACGTTATACGTTATACGTTATACGTTATACGTCATACGTTATACGTTATACGTTATACGTTATACGTCATACGTTATACGTTATACGTTATACGTTATACGTTCTACGTTATACGTTATACGTTAAACGTTGTACGTTATACGTTATACGTTATACGTTCTACGATATACGTTATACGTTATGCGTTATACGTTATACGTTATACGTTATACGTTATACGTTATACGTTATACGTTATACGTTATACGTTATACGTAATATGTAATACGTCATACGTTTTACGTTAATCGTTATACGTTATACGTTACACGCTATACGTTATACGTTATACGTTATACGTTATACGTTATACGTTATACGTTATACGTTATACGTTATACGTTATACGTTATACGTTATACGTTATACGTTATACGTTATACGTTATACGTTATACGTTATACGTTATAGGATATACGTTATACGTTATACGTTGTACGTTTTACGTTATACGTTATACGTCATACGTTATACGTTATACGTTATACGTTAAACGTTGTACGTTATACGTTATACGTTATACGTTGTACGTTATACGTTATACGTTATACGTTATACGTTATACGTTATACGTTATACGTTATACGTTATACGTTATACGAAATACGTTATACGTTATACGTTGTACGTTATACGTTATACGTTATACGTTATACGTTAGACGATGTACGTTATACGTTATACGTTATACGTTATACGTTATACGTTATACGTTACACGTTATACGTTATACGTTATACGTTATACGTTATACGTTATACGTTGTACGCTATACGTTATACGTTATACGTTATGCGTTATATCATATACGTTATACGTTATACGTTGTACGTTATACGTTATACGTTATACGTTATATGTTATACGTCATGCGATATACGTTATACGTTATTCGTTGGACGGTATACGTTAAACGTTGTACGTTATACGTTATACGTTATACGTTATACGTTATACGTTATACGTTGGACGTTATACGTTATACGTTATACGTTATACGCTATACGTTATACGTTATACGTTATACGTTATACGTTATACGTTATACGTTATACGTTATACGTTATACGTTATACGTTATACGTTACACGTTATACGTTATACATTATACTGTATACGTTATACGTTATACGTTACACGTAATACGTTATACGTTATACGTTATACGTTATACGTTATACGTTATACGTTATACGTTATACGTTATACGTTATGCGTTATAGGATATACGTTATACGTTATACGTTGTACGTTATACGTTATACGTTATACGTTATATGTTATACGTCATGCGATATACGTTATACGTTATTCGTTATACGGTATACGTTAAACGTTGTACGTTATACGTTATACGTTATACGTTATACGTTATACGTTGGACGTTATACGTTATACGTTATACGTTATACGCTATACGTTATACGTTATACGTTATACGTTATACGTTATACGTAATACGTTATACGTTATACGTTATACGTTATACGTTATACGTTATACGTTATACGTTACACGTTATACGTTATACATTATACTGTATACGTCATACGTTATACGTTATACGTTATACGTTATACGTTATACGTTATACGTTATACGTTATACGTTATACGTTATACGTTATACGTTATACGTTATACGTTATACGTTATACGTTATACGTTATACGTTATGCGTTATAGGATATACATTATACGTTATACGTTGTACGTTATACGTTATACGTTATATGTTATACGTCATGCGATATACGTTATACGTTATTCGTTATACGGTATACGTTAAACGTTGTACGTTATACGTTATACGTTATACGTTATACGTTATACGTTATACGTTATACGTTATACGTTATACGTTATACGTTATACGTTATACGTTATACGTCATACGTTATACGTTATACGTTATACGTTATACGTCATACGTTATACGTTATACGTTATACGTTATACTTTCTACGTTATACGTTATATGTTAAACGTAGTACGTTATACGTTATACGTTATACGTTCTACGTTATACGTTATACGTTATGCGTTATACGTTATACGTTATACGTTATACGTTATACGTTATACGTTATACGTTATACGTTATACGTTATACGTTATACGTTATACGTAATATGTAATACGTCATACGTTTTACGTTAATCGTTATACGTTATACGTTACACGCTATACGTTATACGTTATACGTTATACGTTATACGTTATACGTTATACGTTATACGTTATACGTTATACGTTATACGTTATACGTTATACGTTATACGTTATACGTTATACGTTATACGTTATACGTTATACGATATACGTTATACGTTATACGTTATACGTTATACGTTATACGTTATACGTTATACGTTATACGTTATACGTTATACGTTATACGTTATGCGTTATAGGATATACGTTATACGTTATACGTTGTACGTTATACGTTATACGTTATACGTTATACGTTATACGTAATACGTTATACGTTATACGTTGTACGTTATACGTTATACGTTATACGGTATACGTTATACGTTATACGTTATACGTTATACGTTATACGTTATACGTTATACGTTATACGTTATACGTTATACGTTATACGTTATACGTTATACGTTATACGTTATACGTTACACGTTATACGTTATACGTTATACTGTATACGTTATACGTTATACGTTAGACGTTATACGTTATACGTTATACGTTATACGTTATGCGTTATACGTTATACGTTATACGTTATACGTTATACGTTATACGTTATATGTTATACGTCATGCGATAAACGTTATACGTTATTCGTTATACGGTATACGTTATGCGTTATAGGATATACGTTATACGTTATACGTTGTACGTTATACGTTATACGTTATACGTTATATGTTATACGTCATGCGATAAACGTTATACGTTATTCGTTATACGGTATACGTTAAACGTTGTACGTTATACGTTATACGTTATACGTTATACGCTATACGTTGGACGTTATACGTTATACGTTATACGTTATACGCCATACGTTATACGTTATACGTTATACGTTATACGTTATACGTTATACGTTATACGTTATACGTTATACGTTATACGTTATACGTTATACGTTATTCGTTATACGTTATACGTTATACGTTATACGTTATACGTTATACGTTATACGTTATACGTTATGCGTTATAGGATATACGTTATACGTTATACGTTATACGTTATACGTTATACGTTATACGTTATGCGTTATAGGATATACATTATACGTTATACGTTGTACGTTATACGTTATACGTTATATGTTATACGTCATGCGATATACGTTATACGTTATTCGTTATACGGTATACGTTAAACGTTGTACGTTATACGTTATACGTTATACGGTATACGTTATACGTTATACGTTATACGTTATACGTTATACGTTATACGTTATACGTTATACGTTATACGTTAAACGTTATACGTCATACGTTATACGTTATACGTTATACGTTATACGTCATACGTTATACGTTATACGTTATACGTTATACGTTCTACGTTATACGTTATACATTAAACGTTGTACGTTATACGTTATACGTTATACGTTCTACGATATACGTTATACGTTATGCGTTATACGTTATACGTTATACGTTATACGTTATACGTTATACGTTATACGTTATACGTTATACGTTATACGTTATACGTAATATGTAATACGTCATACGTTTTACGTTAATCGTTATACGTTATACGTTACACGCTATACGTTATACGTTATACGTTATACGTTATACGTTATACGTTATACGTTATACGTTATACGTTATACGTTATACGTTATAGGATATACGTTATACGTTATACGTTGTACGTTTTACGTTATACGTTATACGTCATACGTTATACGTTATACGTTATACGTTAAACGTTGTACGTTATACGTTATACGTTATACGTTGTACGTTATACGTTATACGTTATACGTTATACGTTATACGTTATACGTTATACGTTATACGTTATACGTTATACGTTATACGTTATACGTTATACGTTATACGTTGTACGTTATACGTTATACGTTATACGTTATACGTTAGACGATGTACGTTATACGTTATACGTTATACGTTATACGTTATACGTTATACGTTACACGTTATACGTTATACGTTATACGTTATACGTTATACGTTATACGTTGTACGCTATACGTTATACGTTATACGTTATGCGTTATATCATATACGTTATACGTTATACGTTGTACGTTATACGTTATACGTTATACGTTATATGTTATACGTCATGCGATATACGTTATACGTTATTCGTTAGACGGTATACGTTAAACGTTGTACGTTATACGTTATACGTTATACGTTATACGTTATACGTTATACGTTGGACGTTATACGTTATACGTTATACGTTATACGCTATACGTTATACGTTATACGTTATACGTTATACGTTATACGTTATACGTTATACGTTATACGTTATACGTTATACGTTATACGTTACACGTTATACGTTATACATTATACTGTATACGTTATACGTTATACGTTACACGTTATACGTTATACGTTATACGTTATACGTTATACGTTATACGTTATACGTTATACGTTATACGTTATACGTTATGCGTTATAGGATATACGTTATACGTTATACGTTGTACGTTATACGTTATACGTTATACGTTATATGTTATACGTCATGCGATATACGTTATACGTTATTCCTTATACGGTATACGTTAAACGTTGTACGTTATACGTTATACGTTATACGTTATACGTTATACGTTGGACGTTATACGTTATACGTTATACGTTATACGCTATACGTTATACGTTATACGTTATACGTTATACGTTATACGTAATACGTTATACGTTATACGTTATACGTTATACGTTATACGTTATACGTTATACGTTACACGTTATACGTTATACATTATACTGTATACGTTATACGTTATACGTTATACGTTATACGTTATACGTTATACGTTATACGTTATACGTTATACGTTATACGTTATACGTTATACGTTATACGTTATACGTTATACGTTATACGTTATGCGTTATAGGATATACATTATACGTTATACGTTGTACGTTATACGTTATACGTTATATGTTATACGTCATGCGATATACGTTATACGTTATTCGTTATACGGTATACGTTAAACGTTGTACGTTATACGTTATACGTTATACGTTATACGTTATACGTTATACGTTATACGTTATACGTTATACGTTATACGTTATACGTTATACGTTATACGTTATACGTCATACGTTATACGTTATACGTTATACGTTATACGTCATACGTTATACGTTATACGTTATACGTTATACTTTCTACGTTATACGTTATATGTTAAACGTAGTACGTTATACGTTATACGTTATACGTTCTACGTTATACGTTATACGTTATGCGTTATACGTTATACGTTATACGTTATACGTTATACGTTATACGTTATACGTTATACGTTATACGTTATACGTTATACGTAATATGTAATACGTCATACGTTTTACGTTAATCGTTATACGTTATACGTTACACGCTATACGTTATACGTTATACGTTATACGTTATACGTGATACGTTATACGTTATACGTTATACGTTATACGTTATACGTTATACGTTATACGTTATACGTTATACGTTATACGTTATACGTTATACGTTATACGATATACGTTATACGTTATACGTTATACGTTATACGTTATACGTTATACGTTATACGTTATACGTTATACGTTATACGTTATGCGTTATAGGATATACGTTATACGTTATACGTTGTACGTTATACGTTATACGTTATACGTTATACGTTATACGTAATACGTTATACGTTAAACGTTGTACGTTATACGTTATACGTTATACGTTATACGTTATACGTTATACGTTATACGTTATACGTTATGCGTTATAGGATATACATTATACGTTATACGTTGTACGTTATACGTTATACGTTATATGTTATACGTCATGCGATATACGTTATGCGTTATTCGTTATACGGTATACGTTAAACGTTGTACGTTATACGTTATACGTTATACGTTATACGTTATACGTTATACGTTATACGTTATTCGTTATACGTTATACGTTATACGTTATACGTTATACGTTATACGTTATACGTTATACGTTATACGTTATACGTTACACGTTATACGTTATACGTTATACTGTATACGTTATACGTTATACGTTATACGTTATACGTTATACGTTATACGTTATACGTTATGCGTTATACGTTATACGTTATACGTTATACGTTATACGTTATACGTTATATGTTATACGTCATGCGATAAACGTTATACGTTATTCGTTATACGGTATACGTTATGCGTTATAGGATATACGTTATACGTTATACGTTGTACGTTATACGTTATACGTTATACGTTATATGTTATACGTCATGCGATAAACGTTATACGTTATTCGTTATACGGTATACGTTAAACGTTGTACGTTATACGTTATACGTTATACGTTATACGTTATACGTTGGACGTTATACGTTATACGTTATACGTTATACGCCATACGTTATACGTTATACGTTATACGTTATACGTTATACGTTATACGTTATACGTTATACGTTATACGTTATACGTTATACGTTATACGTTATTCGTTATACGTTATACGTTATACGTTATACGTTATACGTTATACGTTATACGTTATACGTTATACGTTATGCGTTATAGGATATACGTTATACGTTATACGTTATACGTTATACGTTATACGTTATACGTTATACGTTATACGTTATGCGTTATAGGATATACGTTATACGTTATACGTTGTACGTCATACGTTATACGTTATACGTTATACGCCATACGTTATACGTTATACGTTATACGTTATACGTTATTCGTTATACGTTATACGTTATACGTTATACGTTATACGTTATACGTTATACGTTATACGTTATACGTTATACGTTATGCGTTATAGGATATACGTTATACGTTATACGTTATACGTTATACGTTATTCGTTATACGGTATACGTTAAACGTTGTACGTTATACGTTATACGTTATACGTTGGACGTTATACGTTATACGTTATACGTTATACGCCATACGTTATACGTTATACGTTATACGTTATACGTTATTCGTTATACGTTATACGTTATACGTTATACATTATACTGTATACGTTATACGTTATACGTTACACGTTATACGTTATACGTTATACGTTATACGTTATACGTTATACGTTATACGTTATACGTTATACGTTATTCGTTATACGTTATACGTTATACGTTATACGTTATACGTTATACGTTATACGTTATACGTTATACGTTATACGTTATGCGTTATAGGATATACGTTATACGTTATACGTTATACGTTATACGTTATTCGTTATACGGTATACGTTAAACGTTGTACGTTATACGTTATACGTTATACGTTGGACGTTATACGTTATACGTTATACGTTATACGCCATACGTTATACGTTATACGTTATACGTTATACGTTATACGTTATACGTTATACGTTATACGTTATACGTTATACGTTAAACGTTGTACGTTATACGTTATACGTTATACGTTATTCGTTATACGTTATACGTTATACGTTATACGTTATACGTTATGCGTTATAGGATATACGTTATACGTTATACGTTATACGTTATACGTTATACGTTATACGTTATACGTTGTACGTTATACGTTATACGTTATACGTTATACGTTAGACGATGTACGTTATACGTTATACGTTATACGTTATACGTTACACGTTATACGTTATACATTATACTGTATACGTTATACGTTATACGTTACACGTTATACGTTATACGTTATACGTTATACGTTATACGTTATACGTTATACGTTATACGTTATACGTTATACGTTATACGTTATACGTTATGCGTTATACGTTATACGTTATACGTTATACGTTGTACGTTATACGTTATACGTTATACGTTATACGTTAGACGATGTACGTTATACGTTATACGTTATACGTTATACGTTATACGTTATACGTTACACGTTATACGTTATACGTTATACGTTATACGTTATACGTTATACGTTATACGCTATACGTTATACGTTATACGTTATGCGTTATAGGATATACGTTATACGTTATACGTTGTACGTTATACGTTATACGTTATACGTTATATGTTATACGCAATGCGATATACGTTATACGTTATTCGTTATACGTTATATGTTATACGTCATGCGATATACGTTATACGTTATTCGTTATACGGTATACGTTAAACGTTGTACGTTATACGTTATACGTTATACGTTATACGTTATACGTTGGACGTTATACATTATACGTTATACGTTATACGCCATACGTTATACGTTACACGTTATACGTTATTCGTTATACGTTATACGTTATACGTTATACGTTATACGTTATACGTTATACGTTATACGTTAAACGTTGTACGTTATACGTTATACGTTATACGTTATACGTTATACGTTATACGTTATACGTTATACGTTATACGTTATACGTTATACGTTATACGTTATACGTTATACGTTGTACGTTATACGTTATACGTTATACGTTATACGTTAGACGATGTACGTTATACGTTATACGTTATACGTTATACGTTATACGTTATACGTTACACGTTATACGTTATACGTTATACGTTATACGTTATACGTTATACGTTATACGCTATACGTTATACGTTATACGTTATGCGTTATTGGATATACGTTATACGTTATGCGTTATTGGATATACGTTATACGTTATACGTTGTACGTTATACGTTATACGTTATACGTTATATGTTATACGTCATGCGATATACGTTATACGTTATTCGTTATACGGTATACGTTAAACGTTGTACGTTATACGTTATACGTTATACGTTATACGTTATACGTTATACGTTGGACGTTTTACGTTATACGTTATACGTTATACGCTATACGTTATACGTTATACGTTATACGTTATACGTTATACGTTATACATTATACGTTATACGTTATACGTTATACGTTATACGTTATACGTTATACGTTACACGTTATACGTTATACATTATACTGTATACGTTATACGTTATACGTTACACGTTATACGTTATACGTTATACGTTATACGTTATACGTTATACGTTATACGTTATACGTTATACGTTATACGTTATGCGTTATAGGATATACGTTATACGTTATACGTTGTACGTTATACGTTATACGTTATACGTGATACGTTATACGTTATATGTTATACGTCATGCGATATACGTTATACGTTATTCGTTATACGGTATACGTTAAACGTTGTACGTTATACGTTATACGTTATAGGTTATACGTTATACGTTGGACGTTATACGTTATACGTTATACGTTATACGCTATACGTTATACGTTATACGTTATACGTTATACGTTATACGTTATACGTTATACGTTATACGTTATACGTTATACGTTATACGTTATACGTTATACGTTATACGTTACACGTTATACGTTATACATTATACTGTATACGTTATACGTTATACGTTATACGTTATACGTTATACGTTATACGTTATACGTTATACGTTATACGTTATACGTTATACGTTATACGTTATACGTTATACGTTGTACGTTATACGTTATACGTTATACGTTATACGTTATACGTTAGACGATGTACGTTATACGTTATACGTTATACGTTATACGTTACACGTTATACGTTATACATTATACTGTATACGTTATACGTTATACGTTACACGTTATACGTTATACGTTATACGTTATACGTTATACGTTATACGTTATACGTTATACGTTATACGTTATTCGTTATACGTTATACGTTATACGTTATACGTTATACGTTATACGTTATACGTTATACGTTATACGTTATACGTCATACGTTATACGTTATACGTTATACGTTATACGTCATACGTTATACGTTATACGTTATACGTTATACATTCTACGTTATACGTTATACGTTAAACGTTGTACGTTATACGTTATACGTTATACGTTCTACGTTATACGTTATACGTTATGCGTTATACGTTATACGTTATACGTTATACGTTATACGTGATACGTTATACGTTATATGTTATACGTCATGCGATATACGTTATACGTTATTCGTTATACGGTATACGTTAAACGTTGTACGTTATACGTTATACGTTATAGGTTATACGTTATACGTTGGACGTTATACGTTATACGTTATACGTTATACGCTATACGTTATACGTTATACGTTATACGTTATACGTTATACGTTATACGTTATACGTTATACGTTATACGTTATACGTTATACGTTATACGTTATACGTTACACGTTATACGTTATACATTATACTGTATACGTTATACGTTATACGTTATACGTTATACGTTATACGTTATACGTTATACGTTATACGTTATACGTTATACGTTATACGTTATACGTTATACGTTATACGTTATACGTTATACGTTATACGTTATACGTTATACGTTATACGTTATACGTTATACGTTATACGTTATGCGTTATAGGATGTACATTATACGTTATACGTTGTACGTTATACGTTATACGTTATATGTTATACGTCATGCGATATTCGTTATACGTTATTCGTTATACGGTATACGTTAAACGTTGTACGTTATACGTTATACGTTATACGTTATACGTTATACGTTATACGTTATACGTTATATGTTATACGTTATACGTTATACGTTATACGTTATACGTTATACGTCATACGTTATACGTTATACGTTATACGTTATACGTCATACGTTATACGTTATACGTTATACGTTATACATTCTACGTTATACGTTATACGTTAAACGTTGTACGTTATACGTTATACGTTATACGTTCTACGTTATACGTTATACGTTATGCGTTATACGTTATACGTTATACGTTATACGTTATACGTTATACGTTATACGTAATATGTAATACGTCATACGTTTTACGTTAATCGTTATACGTTATACGTTACACGCTATACGTTATACGTTATACGTTATACGTTATACGTTATACGTTATGCGTTATAGGATATACGTTATACGTTATACGTTGTACGTTATACGTTATACGTTATACGTAATACGTTATACGTTATACGTTATACGTTAAACGTTGTACGTTATACGTTATACGATATACGTTATACGTTATACGTTATACGTTATACGTTATACGTTATACGTTACACGTTATGCGTTATAGGATATACATTATACGTTATACGTTGTACGTTATACGTTATACGTTATATGTTATACGTTATACGTTATACGTTATGCGTTATAGGATATACGTTATACGTTATACGTTGTACGTTATACGTTATACGTTATACGTAATACGTTATACGTTATACGTTATACGTTAAACGTTGTACGTTATACGTTATACGATATACGTTATACGTTATACGTTATACGTTATACGTTATACGTAATACGTTATACGTTATACGTTATACGTTATACGTTATACGTTATGCGTTATAGGATATACGTTATACGTTATACGTTAAACGTTGTACGTTATACGTTATACGATATACGTTATACGTTATACGTTATACGTTATACGTTATACGTTATACGTTACACGTTATGCGTTATAGGATATACATTATACGTTATACGTTGTACGTTATACGTTATACGTTATATGTTATACGTCATGCGATATACGTTATACGTTATTCGTTACACGTTATACGTTATACGTTATACGTTATACGTTATACGTTATACGTTATACGTTATACGTTATACGTTATACGTTATACGTTATACGTTATACGTTATACGTTATGCGTTATAGGATATACGTTATACGTTATACGTTGTACGTTATACGTTATGCGTTATACGTTATATGTTATACGTTATACGCTATACGTTATACGTTATACGTTATACGTTATTCGTTATACGGTATACGTTATACGTTATTCGTTATACGTTATACGTTATACGTTATACGTTATACGTTATACGTTATACGTTATACGTTATGCGTTATAGGATATACGTTATACGTTATACGTTATACGTTATACGTTATACGTTATACGTTATACGTTATACGTTATACGTTATACGTTATACGTTATACGTTATTCGTTATACGTTATACGTTATACGTTATACGTTATACGTTATACGTTATACGTTATACGTTATGCGTTATAGGATATACGTTATACGTTATACGTTATACGTTATACGTTATACGTTATACGTTATACGTTATGCGTTATAGGATATACGTTATACGTTATACGTTGTACGTTATACGTTATACGTTATACGTTATACGTTATACGTTATACGTTATACGTTATACGTTATACGTTATACGTTAAACGTTGTACGTTATACGTTATACGTTATACGTTATTCGTTATACGTTATACGTTATACGTTATACGTTATACGTTATACGTTATACGTTATACGTTATACGTTATACGTTATACGTTATACGTTATACGTTATACGTTATGCGTTATAGGATATACGTTATACGTTATACGTTGTACGTTATACGTTATACGTTATACGTTATATGTTATACGTCATGCGATATACGTTATACGTTATTCGTTATACGGTATACGTTAAACGTTGTACGTTATACGTTATACGTTATACGTTATACGTTATACGTTATACGTTATACGTTGGACGTTATACGTTATACGTTATACGTTATACGCTATACGTTATACGTTATACGTTATACGTTATACGTTATACGTTATACGTTATACGTTATACGTTATACGTTATACGTTATACGTTATACGTTATACGTTATACGTTATACGTTACACGTTATACGTTATACATTATACTGTATTCGTTATACGTTATACGTTATACGTTATACGTTATACGTTATACGTTATACGTTATGCGTTATAGGATATACGTTATACGTTATACGTTGTACGTTATACGTTATACGTTATACGTTATATGTTATACGTCATGCGATATACGTTATACGTTATTCGTTATACGGTATACGTTAAACGTTATACGTTATACGTTATACGTTATACGTTATACGTTATACGTTATACGTTATACGTTATACGTTATACGTTATACGTTATACGTTATACGTTACACGTTATACGTTATACATTATACTGTATACGTTATACGTTATACGTTATACGTTATACGTTATACGTTATACGTTATACGTTATGCGTTATAGGATATACGTTATACGTTATACGTTGTACGTTATACGTTATACGTTATACGTTATACGTTATATGTTATACGTCATGCGATATACGTTATACGTTATTCGTTATACGGTATACGTTAAACGTTGTACGTTATACGTTATACGTTATACGTTATACGTTATACGTTATACGTTGGACGTTATACGTTATACGTTATACGTTATACGCTATACGTTATACGTTATACGTTATACGTTATACGTTAAACGTTGTACGTTATACGTTATACGTTGTACGTTATACGTTATACGTTATACGTTATTCGTTATACGTTATACGTTATACGTTATACGTTATACGTTATACGTTATACGTTATACGTTATGCGTTATAGGATATACGTTATACGTTATACGTTGTACGTTATACGTTATACGTTATACGTTATACGTTATACGTTATGCGTTATAGGATATACGTTATACGTTATACGTTGTACGTTATACGTTATACGTTATACGTTATACGTTATACGTTATACGTTATACGTTATACGTCATACGTTAAACGTTGTACGTTATACGTTATACGTTATACGTTATTCGTTATACGTTATACGTTATACGTTATACGTTATACGTTATGCGTTATAGGATATACGTTATACGTTATACGTTGTACGTTATACGTTATACGTTATACGTTATATGTTATACGTCATGCGATATACGTTATACGTTATTCGTTATACGGTATACGTTAAACGTTGTACGTTATACGTTATACGTCATGCGATATACGTTATACGTTATTCGTTATACGGTATACGTTAAACGTTGTACGTTAGACGTTATACGTTATACGTTATACGTTATACGTTATACGTTATACGTTATACGTTATACGTTATACGTTATACGTTATACGTTATACGTTGGACGTTATACATTATACGTTATACGTTATACGCCATACGTTATACGTTATACGTTATACGTTATACGTTATACGTTATACGTTATACGTTATACGTTATACGTTATACGTTATACGTTATACGTTATACGTTATACGTCATACGTTTTACGTTAATCGTTATACGTTATACGTTACACGCTATACGTTATACGTTATACGTTATACGTTATACGTTATACGTTATACGTTATACGTTATACGTTATACGTTATACGTTATACGTTATACGTTATACGTTATACGTTATACGTTATACGTTATACGTTATACGTTATACGTTATACGCTATACGTTATACGTTATACGTTATACGTTATACGTTATACGTTATACGTTATACGTTATACGTTATACGTTATACGTTATACGTTATACGTTATAAGTTATACGTTATACGTTATACGTTATACGTTATACGTTATGCGTTATAGGATATACGTTATACGTTATACGTTGTACGTTATACGTTATACGTTATACGTAATACGTTATACGTTATACGTTATACGTTAAACGTTGTACGTTATACGTTATACGATATACGTTATACGTTATACGTTATACGTTATACGTTATACGTTATACGTTACACGTTATGCGTTATAGGATATACATTATACGTTATACGTTGTACGTTATACGTTATACGTTATATGTTATACGTCATGCGATATACGTTTTACGTTATTCGTTACACGTTATACGTTATACGTTATACGTTATACGTTATACGTTATACGTTATACGTTATACGTTATACGTTATACGTTATACGTTATACGTTATACGTTATACGTTATGCGTTATAGGATATACGTTATACGTTATACGTTGTACGTTATACGTTATGCGTTATACGTTATATGTTATACGTCATGCGATAAACGTTATACGTTATTCGTTATACGGTATACGTTAAACGTTGTACGTTATACGTTATACGTTATAGGTTATACGTTATACGTTGGACGTTATACGTTATACGTTATACGTTATACGCCATACGTTATACGTTATACGTTATACGTTATACGTTATACGTTATACGTTATACGTTATACGTTATACGTTATACGTTATACGTTATACGTTATACGTTATTCGTTATACGTTATACGTTATACGTTATACGTTATACGTTATACGTTATACGTTATGCGTTATAGGATATACGTTATACGTTATACGTTATACGTTATACGTTATACGTTATACGTTATACGTTATACGTTATGCGTTATAGGATATACGTTATACGTTATACGTTGTACGTTATACGTTATACGTTATACGTTATACGTTATACGTTATACGTTATACGTTATACGTTATACGTTATACGTTAAACGTTGTACGTTATACGTTATACGTTATACGTTATTCGTTATACGTTATACGTTATACGTTATACGTTATACGTTATACGTTATACGTTATACGTTATACGTTATACGTTATACGTTATACGTTATACGTTATACGTTATGCGTTATAGGATATACGTTATACGGTATACGTTGTACGTTATACGTTATACGTTATACGTTATATGTTATACGTCATGCGATATACGTTATACGTTATTCGTTATACGGTATACGTTAAACGTTGTACGTTATACGTTATACGTTATACGTTATACGTTATACGTTATACGTTGGACGTTATACGTTATACGTTATACGTTATACGCTATACGTTATACGTTATACGTTATACGTTATACGTTATACGTTATACGTTATACGTTATACGTTATACGTTATACGTTATACGTTATACGTTATACGTTATACGTTATACGTTACACGTTATACGTTATACATTATACTGTATTCGTTATACGTTATACGTTATACGTTATACGTTATACGTTATACGTTATACGTTATGCGTTATAGGATATACGTTATACGTTATACGTTGTACGTTATACGTTATACGTTATACGTTATATGTTATACGTCATGCGATATACGTTATACGTTATTCGTTATACGGTATACGTTAAACGTTATACGTTATACGTTATACGTTATACGTTATACGTTATACGTTATACGTTATACGTTATACGTTATACGTTATACGTTATACGTTATACGTTACACGTTATACGTTATACATTATACTGTATACGTTATACGTTATACGTTATACGTTATACGTTATACGTTATACGTTATACGTTATGCGTTATAGGATATACGTTATACGTTATACGTTGTACGTTATACGTTATACGTTATACGTTATACGTTATATGTTATACGTCATGCGATATACGTTATACGTTATTCGTTATACGGTATACGTTAAACGTTGTACGTTATACGTTATACGTTATACGTTATACGTTATACGTTATACGTTGGACGTTATACGTTATACGTTATACGTTATACGCTATACGTTATACGTTATACGTTATACGTTATACGTTAAACGTTGTACGTTATACGTTATACGTTGTACGTTATACGTTATACGTTATACGTTATTCGTTATACGTTATACGTTATACGTTATACGTTATACGTTATACGTTATACGTTATACGTTATGCGTTATAGGATATACGTTATACGTTATACGTTATACGTTATACGTTATACGTTATACGTTATACGTTATACGTTATGCGTTATAGGATATACGTTATACGTTATACGTTGTACGTTATACGTTATACGTTATACGTTATACGTTATACGTTATACGTTATACGTTATACGTTATACGTCATACGTTAAACGTTGTACGTTATACGTTATACGTTATACGTTATTCGTTATACGTTATACGTTATACGTTATACGTTATACGTTATGCGTTATAGGATATACGTTATACGTTATACGTTGTACGTTATACGTTATACGTTATACGTTATATGTTATACGTCATGCGATATACGTTATACGTTATTCGTTATACGGTATACGTTAAACGTTGTACGTTATACGTTATACGTCATGCGATATACGTTATACGTTATTCGTTATACGGTATACGTTAAACGTTGTACGTTAGACGTTATACGTTATACGTTATACGTTATACGTTATACGTTATACGTTATACGTTATACGTTATACGTTATACGTTATACGTTATACGTTGGACGTTATACATTATACGTTATACGTTATACGCCATACGTTATACGTTATACGTTATACGTTATACGTTATACGTTATACGTTATACGTTATACGTTATACGTTATACGTTATACGTTATACGTTATACGTTATACGTTATACGTTATACGTTATACGTTATACGTTATACGTTATACGTTATACGTTATACCTTATACGTTATACGTTATACGTTATACGTTATACGTTATACATTATACGTTATACGTTGAACGTTGTACGATATACGTTACACGTTATACGTTATACATTATACTGTATACGTTATACGTTATACGTTACACGTTATACGTTATACGTTATACGTTATACGTTATACGTTATACGTTATACGTTATACGTTATACGTTATACGTTATACGTTATACGTTATACGTTATACGTTATACGTTATACGTTACACGTTATACGTTATACGTTATACTGTATACGTTATACGTTATACGTTATACGTTATACGTTATACGTTATACGTTATACGTTATACGTTATACGTTATACGTTATGCGTTATAGGATATACGTTATACGTTATACGTTGTACGTTATACGTTATACGTTATACGTTATACGTTATACGTTATACGTTATACGTTATACGTTATACGTTATACGTTATACGTTATACGTTATACCTTATACGTTATACGTTATACGTTATACGTTATACGTTATACATTATACGTTATACGTTGAACGTTGTACGATATACGTTACACGTTATACGTTATACATTATACTGTATACGTTATACGTTATACGTTACACGTTATACGTTATACGTTATACGTTATACGTTATACGTTATACGTTATACGTTATACGTTATACGTTATACGTTATACGTTATACGTTATACGTTATACGTTATACGTTATACGTTACACGTTATACGTTATACGTTATACTGTATACGTTATACGTTATACGTTATACGTTATACGTTATACGTTATACGTTATACGTTATACGTTATACGTTTTACGTTATACGTTATACGTTATACGTTATACGTTATACGTTATACGTTATACCTTATACGTTATACGTTATACGTTATACGTTATACGTTATACATTATACGTTATACGTTGAACGTTGTACGATATACGTTATACGTTATACGTTATACGTTATACGTTATACGTTATACGTTAAACGTTGTACGTTATACGTTATACGTCATACGTTATACGTTATACGTTATACGTTATACGTTCTACGTTATACGTTATACGTTAAACGTTGTACGTTATACGTTATACGTTATACGTTATTCGTTATACGTTATACGTTATATGTTATACGTTATACGTTATACGTTATACGTTATACGTTATGCGTTATAGGATATACGTTATACGTTATACGTTATACGTTATACGTTATACGTTATACGTTATACGTTATGCGTTATAGGATATACGTTATACGTTATACGTTGTACGTTATACGTTATACGTTATACGTTATACGTTATACGTTATACGTTATACGTTATACGTTATACGTCATACGTTAAACGTTGTACGTTATACGTTATACGTTATACGTTATTCGTTATACGTTATACGTTATACGTTATACGTTATACGTTATACGTTATGCGTTATAGGATATACGTTATACGTTATACGTTGTACGTTATACGTTATACGTTATACGTTATATGTTATACGTCATGCGATATACGTTATACGTTATTCGTTATACGGTATACGTTAAACGTTGTACGTTATACGTTATACGTCATGCGATATACGTTATACGCTATTCGTTATACGGTATACGTTAAACGTTGTACGTTAGACGTTATACGTTATACGTTATACGTTATACGTTATACGTTATACGTTATACGTTATACGTTATACGTTATACGTTATACGTTACACGTTGGACGTTATACATTATACGTTATACGTTATACGCCATACGTTATACGTTATACGTTATACGTTATACGTTATACGTTATACGTTATACGTTATACGTTATACGTTATACGTTATACGTTATACGTTATACGTTATACGTTATACGTTATACGTTATACGTTATACGTTATACGTTATACGTTATACGTTATACGTTATACGTTATACGTTATACGTTATACGTTATACGTTATACGTTATACGTTACACGTTATACGTTATACGTTATACTGTATACGCCATACGTTATACGTTATACGTTATACGTTATACGTTATACGTTATACGTTATACGTTATACATTATACGTTATAAGTTATACGTTGTACGTTATACGTTGTACGTTATACGTTATACGTTAGACGCTATACGTTATACGTTATAGGTTATACGTTATACGTTATACGTTATACGTTGTACGTTAAACGTTGTACGTTATACGTTATACGTTATACGTTATACGTTATACGTTATACGTTATGCGTTATACGTTATACGTTATACGTTATACGTTATACGTTATACGTTATACGTTATACGTTATACGTTATACGTTCTACGTTATACGTTATACGTTAAACGTTGTACGTTATACGTTATACGTTAAACGTTGTACGTTATACGTTATACGTCATACGTTATACGTTATACGTTATACGTTATACGTCCTACGTTATACGTTATACGTTAAACGTTGTACGTTATACGTTATACGTTATACGTTATTCGTTATACGTTATACGTTATACGTTATACGTTATACGTTATACGTTATACGTTATACGTTATGCGTTATAAGATATACGTTATACGTTATACGTTATACGTTATACGTTATACGTTATACGTTATACGTTATGCGTTATAGGATATACGTTATACGTTATACGTTGTACGTTATACGTTATACGTTATACGTTATACGTTATACGTTATACGTTATACGTTATACGTTATACGTCATACGTTAAACGTTGTACGTTATACGTTATACGTTATACGTTATTCGTTATACGTTATACGTTATACGTTATACGTTATACGTTATGCGTTATAGGATATACGTTATACGTTATACGTTGTACGTTATACGTTATACGTTATACGTTATATGTTATACGTCATGCGATATACGTTATACGTTATTCGTTATACGGTATACGTTAAACGTTGTACGTTATACGTTATACGTCATGCGATATACGTTATACGTTATTCGTTATACGGTATACGTTAAACGTTGTACGTTAGACGTTATACGTTATACGTTATACGTTATACGTTATACGTTATACGTTATACGTTATACGTTATACGTTATACGTTATACGTTGGACGTTATACATTATACGTTATACGTTATACGCCATACGTTATACGTTATACGTTATACGTTATACGTTATACGTTATACGTTATACGTTATACGTTATACGTTATACGTTATACGTTATGCGTTATACGTTATACGTTATACGTTATACGTTATACGTTATACGTTATACGTTATACGTTATACGTTATACGTTATACGTTATACGTTACACGTTATACGTTATACGTTATACTGTATACGCCATACGTTATACGTTATACGTTATACGTTATACGTTATACGTTATACGTTATACGTTATACGTTATACATTATACGTTATAAGTTATACGTTGTACGTTATACGTTGTACGTTATACGTTGTACGTTAGACGCTATACGTTATACGTTATACGTTATACGTTATACGTTATACGTTATACGTTGTACGTTAAACGTTGTACGTTATACGTTATACGTTATACGTTATACGTTATACGTTATACGTTATGCGTTATACGTTATACGTTATACGTTATACGTTATACGTTATACGTTATACGTTATACGTTATACGTTATACGTTCTACGTTATACGTTATACGTTAAACGTTGTACGTTATACGTTATACGTTAAACGTTGTACGTTATACGTTATACGTTATACGTTATACGTTATACGTTATACGTTATGCGTTATACGTTATACGTTATACGTTATACGTTATACGTTATACGTTATACGTTATACGTTAAACGTTGTACGTTATACGTTATACGTTATACGTTATACGTTATACGTTATACGTTATACGTTATGCGTTATACGTTTTACGTTATACGTTATACGTTATACGTTATACGTTATACGTTATACGTTATACGTTATACGTTATACGTTATACGTTATACGTTATACGTTATTCGTTATGCGTTATAGGATATACGTTATACGTTATACGTTGTACGTTATACGTTATACGTTATACGTTATACGTTATACGTTATACGTTATACGTTAAACGTTGTACGTTATACGTTATACGTTATACGTTATACGTTATACGTTATACGTTATACGTTATACGTTATACGTTATACGTTATACGTTATACGTTATACGTTATACGTTATACGTTATACGTTATACGTTATACGTTATATGTTATACGTTATACGTTGTACGTTATACGTTATAAGTTGTACGTTATACGATATACGTTATACGTTATAAGTTGTACGTTATACGATATACGTTATACGTTATTCTTTATACGTCCTTCGTTACACGTTATACGTTATACGTTATACGTTATACGTTTTACGTTGAATGTTATACTTTATACGTAGCATGTAATGCCTCATACGTTTTACGTTATTCGTTACACGTTTTTCGTTACAAGTTATACGTTATACGTTATACGTTATACGTTATACGATATACGTTATACGTTATACGTTATACGTTATACGTTATACGTTATACGTTACACGTTATACGTTATACTTTATACGTTATAGGTGTTACGTTATACGTTATACGTTATACGTTATACGTTATACGTTATACGTTATACGTTATACGTTATACGTTATACGTTATACGTTATACGTTATACGTTATACGTTATACGTTATACGTTATACGTTATACGTTATACGTTATACGTTATACGTTATACGTTATACGTTATATGTTATACGTTATACGTTATACGTTATACGTTATACGTTATACGTTATACGTTATACGTTATACGTTATACGTTATACGTTATACGTTATACGTTATACGTTATACGTTATACGTTATACGTTATACGTTACACGTTATACGTTACACGTTATACGTTATACGTTATACGTTGTACGTTAAACGTTGTACGTTATACGTTATACGTTATACGTTATACGTTATACGTTATACGTTATACGTTATTCGTTATGCGTTATAGGATATACGTTATACGTTATACGTTGTACGTTATACGTTATACGTTATACGTTATACGTTATACGTTATACGTTATACGTTATACGTTATACGTTATACGTTATACGTTATACGTTATACGTTATACGTTATACGTTATACGTTCTACGTTATACGTTCTACGTTAAACGTTGTACGTTATACGTTATACGTTAAACGTTGTACGTTATACGTTATACGTTATACGTTATACGTTATACGTTATACGTTATGCGTTATACGTTATACGTTATACGTTATACGTTATACGTTATACGTTATACGTTATACGTTAAACGTTGTACGTTATACGTTATACGTTATACGTTATACGTTATACGTTATACGTTATACGTTATGCGTTATACGTTATACGTTATACGTTATACGTTATACGTTATACGTTATACGTTATACGTTATACGTTATACGTTATACGCTATACGTTATACGTTATACGTTATTCCTTATGCGTTATAGGATATACGTTATACGTTATACGTTGTACGTTATACGTTATACGTTATACGTTATACGTTATACGTTATACGTTATACGTTAAACGTTGTACGTTATACGTTATACGTTATACGTTATACGTTATACGTTATACGTTATACGTTATACGTTATACGTTATACGTTATACGTTATACGTTATACGTTATACGTTATACGTTATACGTTATACGTTATACGTTAGACGTTGTACGTTATACGTTATACGTTATACGTTATACGTTATACGTTATACGTTATACGTTATACGTTATACGTTATACGTTATACGTTACACGTTATACGTTACACGTTATACGTTACACGTTATACGTTATACGTTATACGTTATACGTTATACGTTATACGTTATACGTTATACGTTATACGTTATACGTTATACGTTATACGTTGTACGTTATACGTTATACGTTATACGTTGTACGTTATACGTTATAAGTTGTACGTTATACGATATACGTTATACGTTATAAGTTGTACGTTATACGATATACGTTATACGTTATTCTTTATACGTCCTTCGTTACACGTTATACGTTATACGTTACCCGTTATACGTTTTACGTTGAATGTTATACTTTATACGTAGCATGTAATGCCTCATACGTTTTACGTTATTCGTTATACGTTTTTCGTTACAAGTTATACGTTATACGTTATACGTTATACGTTATACGATATACGTTATACGTTATACGTTATACGTTATACGTTATACGTTACACGTTATACGTTATACTTTATACGTTATAGGTGTTACGTTATACGTTATACGTTATACGTTATACGTTATACGTTCTACGTTATACGTTCTACGTTAAACGTTGTACGTTATACGTTATACGTTAAACGTTGTACGTTATACGTTATACGTTATACGTTATACGTTATACGTTATACGTTATGCGTTATACGTTATACGTTATACGTTATACGTTATACGTTATACGTTATACGTTATACGTTAAACGTTGTACGTTATACGTTATACGTTATACGTTATACGTTATACGTTATACGTTATACGTTATGCGTTATACGTTATACGTTATACGTTATACGTTATACGTTATACGTTATACGTTATACGTTATACGTTATACGTTATACGCTATACGTTATACGTTATACGTTATTCCTTATGCGTTATAGGATATACGTTATACGTTATACGTTGTACGTTATACGTTATACGTTATACGTTATACGTTATACGTTATACGTTATACGTTAAACGTTGTACGTTATACGTTATACGTTATACGTTATACGTTATACGTTATACGTTATACGTTATACGTTATACGTTATACGTTATACGTTATACGTTATACGTTGTACGTTATACGTTATACGTTATACGTTATACGTTAGACGTTGTACGTTATACGTTATACGTTATACGTTATACGTTATACGTTATACGTTATACGTTATACGTTATACGTTATACGTTATACGTTACACGTTATACGTTACACGTTATACGTTACACGTTATACGTTATACGTTATACGTTATACGTTATACGTTATACGTTATACGTTATACGTTATACGTTATACGTTATACGTTATACGTTATACGTTATACGTTATACGTTATACGTTGTACGTTATACGTTATAAGTTGTACGTTATACGATATACGTTATACGTTATAAGTTGTACGTTATACGATATACGTTATACGTTATTCTTTATACGTCCTTCGTTACACGTTATACGTTATACGTTATACGTTATACGTTTTACGTTGAATGTTATACTTTATACGTAGCATGTAATGCCTCATACGTTTTACGTTATTCGTTATACGTTTTTCGTTACAAGTTATACGTTATACGTTATACGTTATACGTAATACGATATACGTTATACGTTATACGTTATACGTTATACGTTATACGTTACACGTTATACGTTATACTTTATACGTTATAGGTGTTACGTTATACGTTATACGTTATACGTTATACGTTATACGTTATACGTTATACGTTATACGTTATACGTTATACGTTATACGTTATACGTTATACGTTCTACGATATACGTTATACGTTATACGTTATACGTTATACGTTATACGTTGTACGTTCTACGTTATACGTTATACGTTATTCGTTATACGTTATACTTTATACGTTATACGTTATACGTTATACGTTATACGTTATACGTTATACGTTATACGTTATACGTTATACGTTATACGTTATTCGTTATACGTTATACGTTATACGTTATACGTTATACGTTATACGTTATACGTTATACGTTATACGTTATACGTTATACGTTATACGTTATACTTTATACGTTATACGTTATACGTTTTACGTTGAATGTTATACTTTATACGTAGCATGTAATGCCTCATACGTTTTACGTTATTCGTTATACGTTTTTCGTTACAAGTTATACGTTATACGTTATACGTTATACGTTATACGTTATACGTTATACGTTATACGTTATACGTTATACGTTATACGTTATACGTTATACGTTATACGTTATACTTTATACGTTATACGTTATACGTTACACGTTATACGTTATACGTTATACGTTATACGTTATACGTTATACGTTATACGTTATACGTTATACGTTATACGTTATACGTTATACGTTATACGTTATACGTTATACGTTATACGTTATACGTTATACGTTATACGTTATACGTTATACGTTACACGTTATACGTTAAACGTTGTACGTTATACGTTATACGTTATACGTTATACGTTATACGTTATACGTTATACGTTATGCGTTATACGTTATACGTTATACGTTATACGTTATACGTTATACTTTATACGTTATACGTTATACGTTATACGTTATACGTTATACGTTATACGTTATACGTTATACGTTATTCGTTATGCGTTATAGGATATACGTTATACGTTATACGTTGTACGTTATACGTTATACGTTATACGTTATACGTTATACGTTATACGTTATACGTTATACGTTAAACGTTGTACGTTATACGTTATACGTTATACGTTATACGTTATACGTTATACGTTATACGTTATACGTTATACGATATACGTTATACGTTATACGTTATACGTTATACGTTATACGTTGTACGTTATACGTTATACGTTATACGTTATACGTTAGACGTTGTACGTTATACGTTATACGTTATACGTTATACGTTATACGTTATACGTTATACGTTATACGTTATACGTTACACGTTATACGTTACACGTTATACGTTACACGTTATACGTTATACGTTATACGTTATACGTTATACGTTATACGTTATACGTTATACGTTATACGTTATACGTTATACGTTATACGTTATACGTTATACGTTATACGTTATACGTTATACGTTATTCGTTATACGTTATGCGTTATATGTTATACGTTGTACGTTCTACGTTATACGTTATACGTTATACGTTATACGTTATACGTTATACGTTATACGTTATACGTTATACGTTATACGTTATACGTTGTACGTTATACGTTATAAGTTGTACGTTATACGATATACGTTATACGTTATAAGTTGTACGTTATACGATATACGTTATACGTTATAAGTTGTACGTTATACGATATACGTTATACGTTATTCTTTATACGTCCTTCGTTACACGTTATACGTTATACGTTATACGTTATACGTTTAACGTTGAATGTTATACTTTATACGTAGCATGTAATGCCTCATACGTTTTACGTTATTCGTTATACGTTTTTCGTTACAAGTTATACGTTATACGTTATACGTTATACGTTATACGATATACGTTATACGTTATACTTTATACGTTATACGTTATACGTTACACGTTATACGTTATACTTTATACGTTATAGGTGTTACGTTATACGTTATACGTTATACGTTATACGTTATACGTTATACGTTATACGTTATACGTTATACGTTATACGTTATACGTTATACGTTATACGTTATACGTTATACGTTATACGTTATACGTTGTACGTTATACGTTATAAGTTGTACGTTATACGATATACGTTATACGTTATAAGTTGTACGTTATACGATGTACGTTATACGTTATAAGTTGTACGTTATACGATATACGTTATACGTTATTCTTTATACGTCCTTCGTTACACGTTATACGTTATACGTTATACGTTATACGTTTTACGTTGAATGTTATACTTTATACGTAGCATGTAATGCCTCATACGTTTTACGTTATTCGTTATACGTTTTTCGTTACAAGTTATACGTTATACGTTATACGTTATACGTTATACGATATACGTTATACGTTATACGTTATACGTTATACGTTATACGTTACACGTTATACGTTATACTTTATACGTTATACGTTATACGTTATACGTTATACGTTATACGTTATACGTTATACGTTATACGTTATACGTTATACGTTATACGTTATACGTTATACGTTATACGTTATACGTTATACGTTATACGTTATACGTTATACGTTATACGTTATACGTTATACGTTATACGTTATACGTTATACGTTATACGTTATACGTTATACGTTATACGTTATACGTTATACGTTATACGTTATACGTTATACGTTATACGTTATACGTTATACGTTATACGTTATACGTTATACGTTACACGTTATACGTTATACGTTATACTGTATACGCCATACGTTATACGTTATACGTTATACGTTATACGTTATACGTTATACGTTATACGTTATACGTTATACGTTATACGTTATACGTTATACGTTATACGTTATATGTTATACGTTGTACGTTCTACGTTATACGTTATACGTTATACGTTATACGTTATACGTTATACGTTATACGTTATACGTTGTACGTTATACGTTATAAGTTGTACGTTATACGATATACGTTATACGTTATAAGTTGTACGTTATACGTTATACGTTATACGTTATACGTTATACGTTATACGTTATACGTTATACGTTATACTTTATACGTTATACGTTATACGTTTTACGTTGAATGTTATACTTTATACGTAGCATGTAATGCCTCATACGTTTTACGTTATTCGTTATACGTTTTTCGTTACAAGTTATACGTTATACGTTATACGTTATACGTTATACGATATACGTTATACGTTATACGTTATACGTTATACGTTATACGTTACACGTTATACGTTATACTTTATACGTTATAGGTGTTACGTTATACGTTATACGTTATACGTTATACGTTATACGTTATACGTTATACGTTATACGTTATACGTTATACGTTATACGTTATACGTTATACGTTCTACGATATACGTTATACGTTATACGTTATACGTTATACGTTATACGTTGTACGTTCTACGTTATACGTTATACGTTATTCGTTATACGTTATACTTTATACGTTATACGTTATACGTTATACGTTATACGTTATACGTTATACGTTATACGTTATACGTTATACGTTATACGTTATTCGTTATACGTTATACGTTATACGTTATACGTTATACGTTATACGTTATACGTTATACGTTATACGTTATACGTTATACGTTATACGTTATACGTTATACGTTATACTTTATACGTTATACGTTATACGTTTTACGTTGAATGTTATACTTTATACGTAGCATGTAATGCCTCATACGTTTTACGTTATTCGTTATACGTTTTTCGTTACAAGTTATACGTTATACGTTATACGTTATACGTTATACGTTATACGTTATACGTTATACGTTATACGTTATACGTTATACGTTATACGTTATACGTTATACGTTATACTTTATACGTTATACGTTATACGTTACACGTTATACGTTACACGTTATACGTTATACGTTATACGTTATACGTTATACGTTATACGTTATACGTTATACGTTATACGTTATACGTTATACGTTATACGTTATACGTTATACGTTATACGTTATACGTTATACGTTATACGTTATACGTTACACGTTATACGTTAAACGTTGTACGTTATACGTTATACGTTATACGTTATACGTTATACGTTATACGTTATACGTTATGCGTTATACGTTATACGTTATACGTTATACGTCATACGTTATACGTTATACGTTATACGTTATACGTTATACGTTATACGTTATACGTTATACGTTATACGTTATACGTTATTCGTTATGCGTTATAGGATATACGTTATACGTTATACGTTATACGTTATACGTTATACGTTCTACGTTGTACGTTATACGTTATACGTTATACGTTATACGTTAGACGTTGTACGTTATACGTTATACGTTATACGTTATACGTTATACGTTATACGTTATACGTTATACGTTATACGTTACACGTTATACGTTACACGTTATACGTTACACGTTATACGTTATACGTTATACGTTATACGTTATACGTTATACGTTATACGTTATACGTTATACGTTATACGTTATACGTTATACGTTATACGTTATACGTTATACGTTATACGTTATACGTTATTCGTTATACGTTATGCGTTATATGTTATACGTTGTACGTTCTACGTTATACGTTATACGTTATACGTTATACGTTATACGTTATACGTTATACGTTATACGTTATACGTTATACGTTGTACGTTATACGTTATAAGTTGTACGTTATACGATATACGTTATACGTTATAAGTTGTACGTTATACGATATACGTTATACGTTATAAGTTGTACGTTATACGATATACGTTATACGTTATTCTTTATACGTCCTTCGTTACACGTTATACGTTATACGTTATACGTTATACGTTTTACGTTGAATGTTATACTTTATACGTAGCATGTAATGCCTCATACGTTTTACGTTATTCGTTATACGTTTTTCGTTACAAGTTATACGTTATACGTTATACGTTATACGTTATACGATATACGTTATACGTTATACTTTATACGTTATACGTTATACGTTACACGTTATACGTTATACTTTATACGTTATAGGTGTTACGTTATACGTTATACGTTATACGTTATACGTTATACGTTATACGTTATACGTTATACGTTATACGTTATACGTTATACGTTATACGTTATACGTTATACGTTATACGTTATACGTTATACGTTGTACGTTATACGTTATAAGTTGTACGTTATACGATATACGTTATACGTTATAAGTTGTACGTTATACGATGTACGTTATACGTTATAAGTTGTACGTTATACGATATACGTTATACGTTATTCTTTATACGTCCTTCGTTACACGTTATACGTTATACGTTATACGTTATACGTTTTACGTTGAATGTTATACTTTATACGTAGCATGTAATGCCTCATACGTTTTACGTTATTCGTTATACGTTTTTCGTTACAAGTTATACGTTATACGTTATACGTTATACGTTATACGATATACGTTATACGTTATACGTTATACGTTATACGTTATACGTTACACGTTATACGTTATACTTTATACGTTATACGTTATACGTTATACGTTATACGTTATACGTTATACGTTATACGTTATACGTTATACGTTATACGTTATACGTTATACGTTATACGTTATACGTTATACGTTATACGTTATACGTTATACGTTATACGTTATACGTTATACGTTATACGTTATACGTTATACGTTATACGTTATACGTTATACGTTATACGTTATACGTTATACGTTATACGTTATACGTTATACGTTATACGTTATACGTTATACGTTATACGTTATACGTTATACGTTATACGTTATACGTTATACGTTACACGTTATACGTTATACGTTATACTGTATACGCCATACGTTATACGTTATACGTTATACGTTATACGTTATACGTTATACGTTATACGTTATACGTTATACGTTATACGTTATACGTTATACGTTATACGTTATATGTTATACGTTGTACGTTCTACGTTATACGTTATACGTTATACGTTATACGTTATACGTTATACGTTATACGTTATACGTTGTACGTTATACGTTATAAGTTGTACGTTATACGATATACGTTATACGTTATAAGTTGTACGTTATACGATATACGTTATACGTTATTCTTTATACGTCCTTCGTTACACGTTATACGTTATACGTTATACGTTATACGTTTTACGTTGAATGTTATACTTTATACGTAGCATGTAATGCCTCATACGTTTTACGTTATTCGTTATACGTTTTTCGTTACAAGTTATACGTTATACGTTATACGTTATACGTTATACGATATACGTTATACGTTATACGTTATACGTTATACGTTATACGTTATACGTTACACGTTATACGTTATACTTTATACGTTATAGGTGTTACGTTATACGTTATACGTTATACGTTATACGTTATACGTTATACGTTATACGTTATACGTTATACGTTATACGTTATACGTTATACGTTATACGTTATACGTTATACGTTATACGTTATACGTTATACGTTATACGTTATACGTTATACGTTATACGTTATACGTTATACGTTATACGTTATACGTTATACGTTATACGTTATACGTTATACGTTATACGTTATACGTTATACGTTATACGTTATACGTTATACGTTATACGTTATACGTTATACGTTATACGTTATACGTTATACGTTATACGTTATACGTTATACGTTATACGTTATACGTTATACGTTATACGTTATACGTTATACGTTATACGTTATACGTTATACGTTATACGTTATACGTTATACGTTATACGTTATACGTTATACGTTATACGTTATACGTTATACTTTATACGTTATACGTTATACGTTATACGTTATACGTTATACGTTATACGTTATACGTTATACGTTCTACGATATACGTTATACGTTATACATTATACGTTATACGTTATACGTTGTACGTTCTACGTTATACGTTATACGTTATTCGTTATACGTTATACTTTATACGTTATACGTTATACGTTATACGTTATACGTTATACGTTATACGTTATACGTTATACGTTATACGTTATACGTTATACGTTATACGTTATTCGTTATACGTTATACGTTATACGTTATACGTTATACGTTATACGTTATACGTTATACGTTATACGTTAGACGTTATACGTTATACGTTATACGTTATACTTTATACGTTATACGTTATACGTTTTACGTTGAATGTTATACTTTATACGTAGCATGTAATGCCTCATACGTTTTACGTTATTCGTTATACGTTTTTCGTTACAAGTTATACGTTATACGTTATACGTTATACGTTATACGTTATATGTTATAAGTTATACGTTATACGTTATACGTTATACGTTATACGTTATACGTTATACGTTATACGTTATACGTTATACGTTACACGTTATACGTTATACGTTATACGTTATACGTTATACGTTATACGTTATACGTTATACGTTATACGTTATACGTTATACGTTATACGTTATACGTTATACGTTATACGTTATACGTTATACGTTATACGTTAAACGTTGTACGTTATACGTTATACGTTATACGTTATACGTTATACGTTATACGTTATACGTTATGCGTTATACGTTATGCGTTATACGTTATACGTTATACGTTATACGTTATACGTTATACGTTATACGTTATACGTTATACGTTATACGTTATACGTTATACGTTATACGTTATACGTTATACGTTATACGTTATTCGTTATGCGTTATACGTTATACGTTATACGTTATCTGTTATACGTTACACGTTATACGTTACACGTTATACGTTACACGTTATACGTTATACGTTATACGTTATACGTTATACGTTATACGTTATACGTTATACGTTATACGTTATACGTTATACGTTATACGTTATACGTTATACGTTATACGTTATACGTTATACGTTATACGTTATACGTTATACGTTATACGTTATACGTTATATGTTATACGTTGTACGTTCTACGTTATACGTTATACGTTATACGTCATACGTTATACGTTATACTTTATACGTTATACGTTATACGTTATACGTTATACGTTATACGTTATACGTTATACGTTATACGTTATACGTTATACGTTATACGTTATACGTTATACGTTATACGTTATACGTTATACGTTATACGTTATACGTTATACGTTATACGTTATACGTTATACGTTGTACGTTATACGTTATAAGTTGTACGTTATACGATATACGTTATACGTTATAAGTTGTACGTTATACGATATACGTTATACGTTATTCTTTATACGTCCTTCGTTACACGTTATACGTTATACGTTATACGTTATACGTTATACGTTTTACGTTGAATGTTATACTTTATACGTAGCATGTAATGCCTCATACGTTTTACGTTATTCGTTATACGTTTTTCGTTACAAGTTATACGTTATACGTTATACGTTATACGTTATACGATATACGTTATACGTTATACGTTATACGTTATACGTTATACGTTACACGTTATACGTTATACTTTATACGTTATAGGTGTTACGTTATACGTTATACGTTATACGTTATACGTTATACGTTATACGTTATACGTTATACGTTATACGTTATACGTTATACGTTATACGTTATACGTTATACGTTATACGTTATACGTTATACGTTGTACGTTATACGTTATAAGTTGTACGTTATACGATATACGTTATACGTTATAAGTTGTACGTTATACGATGTACGTTATACGTTATAAGTTGTACGTTATACGATATACGTTATACGTTATTCTTTATACGTCCTTCGTTACACGTTATACGTTATACGTTATACGTTATACGTTTTACGTTGAATGTTATACTTTATACGTAGCATGTAATGCCTCATACGTTTTACGTTATTCGTTATACGTTTTTCGTTACAAGTTATACGTTATACGTTATACGTTATACGTTATACGATATACGTTATACGTTATACGTTATACGTTATACGTTATACGTTACACGTTATACGTTATACTTTATACGTTATACGTTATACGTTATACGTTATACGTTATACGTTATACGTTATACGTTATACGTTATACGTTATACGTTATACGTTATACGTTATACGTTATACGTTATACGTTATACGTTATACGTTATACGTTATACGTTATACGTTATACGTTATACGTTATACGTTATACGTTATACGTTATACGTTATACGTTATACGTTATACGTTATACGTTATACGTTATACGTTATACGTTATACGTTATACGTTATACGTTATACGTTATACGTTATACGTTATACGTTATACGTTACACGTTATACGTTATACGTTATACTGTATACGCCATACGTTATACGTTATACGTTATACGTTATACGTTATACGTTATACGTTATACGTTATACGTTATACGTTATACGTTATACGTTATACGTTATACGTTATATGTTATACGTTGTACGTTCTACGTTATACGTTATACGTTATACGTTATACGTTATACGTTATACGTTATACGTTATACGTTGTACGTTATACGTTATAAGTTGTACGTTATACGATATACGTTATACGTTATAAGTTGTACGTTATACGATATACGTTATACGTTATTCTTTATACGTCCTTCGTTACACGTTATACGTTATACGTTATACGTTATACGTTTTACGTTGAATGTTATACTTTATACGTAGCATGTAATGCCTCATACGTTTTACGTTATTCGTTATACGTTTTTCGTTACAAGTTATACGTTATACGTTATACGTTATACGTTATACGATATACGTTATACGTTATACGTTATACGTTATACGTTATACGTTATACGTTACACGTTATACGTTATACTTTATACGTTATAGGTGTTACGTTATACGTTATACGTTATACGTTATACGTTATACGTTATACGTTATACGTTATACGTTATACGTTATACGTTATACGTTATACGTTATACGTTATACGTTATACGTTATACGTTATACGTTATACGTTATACGTTATACGTTATACGTTATACGTTATACGTTATACGTTATACGTTATACGTTATACGTTATACGTTATACGTTATACGTTATACGTTATACGTTATACGTTATACGTTATACGTTATACGTTATACGTTATACGTTATACGTTATACGTTATACGTTATACGTTATACGTTATACGTTATACGTTATACGTTATACGTTATACGTTATACGTTATACGTTATACGTTATACGTTATACGTTATACGTTATACGTTATACGTTATACGTTATACGTTATACGTTATACGTTATACGTTATACGTTATACGTTATACTTTATACGTTATACGTTATACGTTATACGTTATACGTTATACGTTATACGTTATACGTTATACGTTCTACGATATACGTTATACGTTATACATTATACGTTATACGTTATACGTTGTACGTTCTACGTTATACGTTATACGTTATTCGTTATACGTTATACTTTATACGTTATACGTTATACGTTATACGTTATACGTTATACGTTATACGTTATACGTTATACGTTATACGTTATACGTTATACGTTATACGTTATTCGTTATACGTTATACGTTATACGTTATACGTTATACGTTATACGTTATACGTTATACGTTATACGTTAGACGTTATACGTTATACGTTATACGTTATACTTTATACGTTATACGTTATACGTTTTACGTTGAATGTTATACTTTATACGTAGCATGTAATGCCTCATACGTTTTACGTTATTCGTTATACGTTTTTCGTTACAAGTTATACGTTATACGTTATACGTTATACGTTATACGTTATATGTTATAAGTTATACGTTATACGTTATACGTTATACGTTATACGTTATACGTTATACGTTATACGTTATACGTTATACGTTACACGTTATACGTTATACGTTATACGTTATACGTTATACGTTATACGTTATACGTTATACGTTATACGTTATACGTTATACGTTATACGTTATACGTTATACGTTATACGTTATACGTTATACGTTATACGTTAAACGTTGTACGTTATACGTTATACGTTATACGTTATACGTTATACGTTATACGTTATACGTTATGCGTTATACGTTATGCGTTATACGTTATACGTTATACGTTATACGTTATACGTTATACGTTATACGTTATACGTTATACGTTATACGTTATACGTTATACGTTATACGTTATACGTTATACGTTATACGTTATTCGTTATGCGTTATACGTTATACGTTATACGTTATCTGTTATACGTTACACGTTATACGTTACACGTTATACGTTACACGTTATACGTTATACGTTATACGTTATACGTTATACGTTATACGTTATACGTTATACGTTATACGTTATACGTTATACGTTATACGTTATACGTTATACGTTATACGTTATACGTTATACGTTATACGTTATACGTTATACGTTATACGTTATACGTTATATGTTATACGTTGTACGTTCTACGTTATACGTTATACGTTATACGTCATACGTTATACGTTATACTTTATACGTTATACGTTATACGTTATACGTTATACGTTATACGTTATACGTTATACGTTATACGTTATACGTTATACGTTATACGTTATACGTTATACGTTATACGTTATACGTTATACGTTATACGTTATACGTTATACGTTATACGTTATACGTTATACGTTGTACGTTATACGTTATAAGTTGTACGTTATACGATATACGTTATACGTTATAAGTTGTACGTTATACGATATACGTTATACGTTATTCTTTATACGTCCTTCGTTACACGTTATACGTTATACGTTATACGTTATACGTTATACGTTTTACGTTGAATGTTATACTTTATACGTAGCATGTAATGCCTCATACGTTTTACGTTATTCGTTATACGTTTTTCGTTACAAGTTATACGTTATACGTTATACGTTATACGTTATACGATATACGTTATACGTTATACGTTATACGTTATACGTTATACGTTACACGTTATACGTTATACTTTATACGTTATAGGTGTTACGTTATACGTTATACGTTATACGTTATACGTTATACGTTATACGTTATACGTTATACGTTATACGTTATACGTTATACGTTATACGTTATACGTTATACGTTATACGTTATACGTTATACGTTATACGTTGTACGTTATACGTTATAAGTTGTACGTTATACGATATACGTTATACGTTATAAGTTGTACGTTATACGATATACGTTATACGTTATAAGTTGTACGTTATACGATATACGTTATACGTTATTCTTTATACGTCCTTCGTTACACGTTATACGTTATACGTTATACGTTATACGTTTTACGTTGAATGTTATACTTTATACGTAGCATGTAATGCCTCATACGTTTTACGTTATTCGTTATACGTTTTTCGTTACAAGTTATACGTTATACGTTATACGTTATACGTTATACGATATACGTTATACGTTATACGTTATACGTTATACGTTATACGTTATACGTTACACGTTATACGTTATACTTTATACGTTATAGGTGTTACGTTATACGTTATACGTTATACGTTATACGTTATACGTTATACGTTATACGTTATACGTTATACGTTATACGTTATACGTTATACGTTATACGTTATACGTTATACGTTATACGTTATACGTTATACGTTATACGTTATACGTTATACGTTATACGTTATACGTTATACGTTATACGTTATACGTTATACGTTATACGTTATACGTTATACGTTATACGTTATACGTTATACGTTATACGTTATACGTTATACGTTATACGTTATACGTTATACGTTATACGTTATACGTTATACGTTATACGTTATACGTTATACGTTATACGTTATACGTTATACGTTATACGTTCTACGTTATACGTTATACGTTAAACGTTGTACGTTATACGTTATACGTTAAACGTTGTACGTTATACGTTATACGTTATACGTTATACGTTATACGTTATACGTTATGCGTTATACGTTATACTGTATACGCCATACGTTATACGTTATACGTTATACGTTATACGTTATACGTTATACGTTATACGTTATACATTATACGTTATAAGTTATACGTTGTACGTTATACGTTGTACGTTATACGTTATACGTTAGACGCTATACGTTATACGTTATACGTTATACGTTATACGTTATACGTTATACGTTATACGTTGTACGTTAAACGTTGTACGTTATACGTTATACGTTATACGTTATACGTTATACGTTATACGTTAAACGTTGTACGTTATACGTTATACGTTATACGTTATACGTTATACGTTATACGTTATACGTTATACGTTATACGTTATACGTTATACGTTATACGTTATACGTTGTACGTTATACGTTATACGTTATACGTTATACGTTAGACGTTGTACGTTATACGTTATACGTTATACGTTATACGTTATACGTTATACGTTATACGTTATACGTTATACGTTACACGTTATACGTTACACGTTATACGTTACACGTTATACGTTATACGTTATACGTTATACGTTATACGTTATACGTTATAGGTTATACGTTATACGTTATACGTTGTACGTTCTACGTTATACGTTATACGTTATACGTTATACGTTATACGTTATACGTTATACGTTATACGTTATACGTTATACGTTATTCGTTATACGTTATACGTTATACGTTATACGTTATACGTTATACGTTATACGTTATACGTTATACGTTATACGTTATACGTTATACGTTATACGTTATACGTTATACGTTATACGTTATACGTTATACGTTATACGTTATACTTTATACGTTATACGTTATACGTTTTACGTTGAATGTTATACTTTATACGTAGCATGTAATGCCTCATACGTTTTACGTTATTCGTTATACGTTTTTCGTTACAAGTTATACGTTATACGTTATACGTTATACGTTATACGTTATACGTTATACGTTATACGTTATAGGTTATACGTTATACGTTATACGTTATACTTTATACGTTATACGTTATACGTTATACGTTATACGTTATACGTTATACGTTATACGTTATACGTTATACGTTATACGTTATACGTTATACGTTATACGTTATACGTTATACGTTAAACGTTATACGTTATACGTTATACGTTATACGTTATACGTTATACGTTATACGTTATACGTTATACGTTATACGTTATACGTTATACGTTATACGTTATACGTTATACGTTATACGTTATACGTTATACGTTATACGTTATACGTTATACGTTATACGTTATACGTTATACGTTATACGTTATACGTTATACGTTATACGTTATACGTTATACGTTATACGTTAAACGTTATACGTTATACGTTATACGTTATACGTTATACGTTATACGTTATACGTTATACGTTATACGTTATACGTTATACGTTATACGTTATACGTTATACGTTATACGTTATACGTTATACGTTATACGTTATACGTTATACGTTATACGTTATACGTTATACGTTATACGTTATACGTTATACGTTATACGTTATACGTTATACGTTATACGTTATACGTTATACGTTATACGTTATACGTTATACGTTATACGTTATACGTTATACGTTATACGTTATACGTTAAACGTTATACGTTATACGTTATACGTTATACGTTATACGTTATACGTTATACGTTATACGTTATACGTTATACGTTATACGTTATACGTTATACGTTATACGTTGTACGTTATACGTTATACGTTATACGTTCTACGTTATACGTTGTACGTTATACGTTATAAGTTGTACGTTATACGTTATACGTTATACGTTATTCTTTATACGTTCTTCGTTACACGTTATACGTTATACGTTATACGTTATACGTTTTACGTTGAATGTTATACTTTATACGTATCATGTAATGCGTCATACGTTTTACGTTATTCGTTATACGTTTTTCGTTACAAGTTATACGTTATACGTTATACGTTATACGTTATACGATATACGTTATACGTTATACGTTATACGTTATACGTTATACGTTATACGTTATACGTTATACTTTATACGTTATAGGTGTTACGTTATACGTTATACGTTATACGTTATTCGTAATACGTTATACGTTATTCGTAATACGTTATACGTGATACTTTATACGTTGTACGTTATACGTTATACGTTATACGTTATACGCTATACATTATACGTTATACGTTATACATTTCATGTTATACGTTATACGTTATACGTTATACGTCATAGGTTATACGTTATACGTTATACGTTATACGTTATACGTTATACGTTATACGTTATACGTCATAGGTTATACGTTATACGTTATACGTTATGCGTTATACGTTATACGTTATACGTTATACGTTATACGTTATGCGTTATACGTTGTACGATATTCGTTATACGTTATACGTTATTAGTTATACGTTATACGGTATACGTTATACGTTGTACGTTACATGTTATACGTTATACGTTATACGTTATACGATATACGTTATACGTTATACGTTATACGTTATACGTTATACGTTATACGTTACATGTTATACGTTATACATTGTACGTTATACGTTATACGTTATATGTTATACGTTGTACGTTCTACGTTATACGTTATACGTTATACGTTATACGTTATACTTTATACGTTATACGTTATACGTTATAAGGTATACCTTATACGTTATACGTTATACGTTATACGTTTTGCGTTTTACGTTATTCGTTATACGTTATACTTTATACGTTATAGGTGTTACGTTATACGTTATACGTTATACGTTATTCGTAATACGTTATACGTGATACGTTATACGTTGTACGTTATACGTTATACGTTATACGTTATACGTTATACGCTATACATTATACGTTATACGTTATACATTACATGTTATACGTTACACTTTATACGTTAGACGTCATAGGTTATACGTTATACGTTATACGTTATACGTTATACGTTATACGTTATACGTTATACGTCATAGGTTATACGTTATACGTTATACGTTATGCGTTATATGTTATACGTTATACGTTATACGTTATGCGTTATACGTTGTACGATATTCGTTATACGTTATACGTTATTAGTTATACGTTATACGGTATACGTTATACGTTGTACGTTACATGTTATACGTTATACGTTATACGTTATACGATATACGTTATACGTTATACGTTATACGTTATACGTTATACGTTATACGTTATACTTTATACGTTATACGTTATACGTTATACGTTATACGTTATACGTTATACGTTATACGTTATACGTTATACGATATACGTTATACGTTATACGTTATACGTTATACGTTATACGTTATACGTTATACGTTATACGTTATACGTTATACGTTATACGTTATATGTTATACGTTATACGTTATACGCTATACGTTACATGTTATACGTTATACATTATACGTTATACGTTTTACGTTATACGTTATACGTCACAGGTTATACGTTATATGTTATACGTTATACGTTATACGTTATACGTCATACGTTATACGTCATACGTTATACGTTATACGTTATGCGTTATACGTTATACCTTATACGTTATACGTTATACGTTATAAGTTGTACGTTATACGATATACGTTATACGTTATTCTTTATACGTTCTTCGTTACACGTTATACGTTATACGTTATACGTTATACGTTTTACGTTGAATGTTATACTTTATACGTAGCATGTAATGCCTCATACGTTTTACGTTATTCGTTATACGTTTTTCGTTACAAGTTATACGTTATACGTTATACGTTATACGTTATACGATATACGTTATACGTTATACGTTATACGTTATACGTTATACGTTATACGTTATACGTTATACGTTATATGTTATACGTTGTACGTTGTACGTTATACGTTATACGTTATACGTTATACGTTATACGTTATACGTTATACTTTATACGTTATAGGTGTTACGTTATACGTTATACGTTATACGTTATACGTTATACGTTATACGTTATACGTTATACGTTATACGTTATACGTTATACGTTATACGTTATACGTTATACGTTATACGTTATACGTTATACGTTATACGTTATACGTTATACGTTATACGTTATACGTTATACGTTATACGTTATACGTTATACGTTATACGTTATACGTTATACGTTATACGTTATACGTTATACGTTATACGTTATACGTTATACGTTGTACGTTCTACGTTATACGTTATACGTTATTCGTTATACGTTATACTTTATACGTTATACGTTATACGTTATACGTTATACGTTATACGTTATACGTTATACGTTATACGTTATACGCTATACGTTATACGTTATACGTTATACGTTATACGTTATACGTTATACGTTATACTTTATACGTTATAGGTGTTACGTTATACGTTATACGTTATACGTTATTCGTAATACGTTATACGTTATACGTTATACGTTATACGTTATACGTTATACTTTATACGTTATACGTTATACGTTATACGTTTTACGTTATACGTTATACGTTATACGTTACACGTTGTACGTTATACGTTTTAAGTTGTACGTTATACGATATACGTTATACGTTATTCTTTATACGTTCTTCGTTACTCGTTATACGTTATACGTTGTACGTTATACGTTTTACGTTGAATGTTATACTTTATACGTAGCATGTAATGCGTCATACGTTTTACGTTATTCGTTATACGTTTTTCGTTACAAGTTATACGTTATACGTTATACGTTATACGTTATACGATATACGTTATACGTTATACGTTATACGTTATACGTTATACGTTATACTTTATACGTTATAGGTGTTACGTTATACGTTATACGTTATACGTTATTCGTAATACGTTATACGTGATACGTTATTCGTTGTACGTTATACGTTATACGTTATACGTTATACGCTATACATTATACGTTATACGTTATACATTACATGTTATACGTTATACGTTATACGTTATACGTCATAGGTTATACGTTATACGTTATACGTTATACGTTATACGTTATACGTTATACGTTATACGTTATACGTTATAGGTCATAGGTTATACGTTATACGTTATACGTTATGCGTTATACGTTATACGTTATACGTTATACGTTATACGTTATGCGTTATACGTTGTACGATATTCGTTATACGTTATACGTTATTAGTTATACGTTATACGGTATACGTTATACGTTGTACGTTACATGTTATACGTTATTAGTTATACGTTATACGGTATACGTTATACGTTGTACGTTACATGTTATACGTTATACGTTATACGTTATACGATATACGTTATACGTTATACGTTATACGTTATACGTTATACGTTATACGTTATACGTTATACGTTATACGTTCTACGTTATACGTTGTGCGTTATACGTTATAAGTTGTACGTTATACGATATACGTTATACGTTATTCTTTATACGTTCTTCGTTATTCGTAATACGTTATACGTGATACGTTATACGTTGTACGTTATACGTTATACGTTATACGTTATACGTTATACGTTATACGTTATACGTTATACGTTATACGTTATACGTTATACGTTATACGTTATACGTTATACGTTATACGTTATACGTTATACGTTATACTTTATACGTTATAGTTGTTACGTTATACGTTATACGTCATAGGTTATACGTAATACGTTATACGTTATACGTTATACATTATGCGTTATACGTTTTACGTTATTCGTTATACGTTATACGTTATACGATATACGTTATACGTTATACGTTATACGTTAGACGTTATACGTTATACGTTATACGTTATACGTTATACGTTATACGTTATACGTTATACGTTATACGTTATACGTTATACGTTATACGTTATACGTTATACGTTATACGTTATACGTTATACGTTATACGTTATACGTTATACGTTATACGTTATACGTTATACGTTATACGTTATACGTTATAGGTCATAGGTTATACGTTATACGTTATACGTTATACGTTATACGTTATACGTTATACGTTATACGTTATACGTTATACGTTATACGTTATACGTTATACGTTATACGTTATACGTTATACGTTATACGTTATACGTTATACGTTATACGTTATACGTTATACGTTATACGTTATACGTTATACGTTATACGTTATACGTTATACGTTATACGTTATACGTTATACGTTATACGCTATACGTTATACGTTATACGTTATACGTTATACGTTATACGTTATACGTTATACGTTATACGTTATACGTTATACGTTATACGTTATACGTTATACGTTATACGTTATACGTTATACGTTGTACGTTCTACGTTATACGTTATACGTTATTCGTTATACGTTATACTTTATACGTTATACGTTATACGTTATACGTTATACGTTATACGTTATACGTTATACGTTATACGTTATACGTTATACGTTATACGCTATACGTTATACGTTATACGTTATACGTTATACGTTATACGTTATACGTTATACTTTATACGTTATAGGTGTTACGTTATACGTTATACGTTATACGTTATTCGTAATACGTTATACGTTATACGTTATACGTTATACGTTATACGTTAGACGTTGTACGTTATACGTTATACGTTATACGTTATACGTTATACGTTATACGTTATACGTTATACGTTATACGTTATACGTTATACGTTATACGTTATACGTTATACGATATACGTTATACGTTATACGTTATACGTTATACGTTATACGTTATACGTTATACGTTATACGTTATACGTTATACGTTATACGTTATATGTTATACGTTATACGTTATACGCTATACGTTACATGTTATACGTTATACATTATACGTTATACGTTTTACGTTATACGTTATACGTCACAGGTTATACGTTATATGTTATACGTTATACGTTATACGTTATACGTCATACGTTATACGTCATACGTTATACGTTATACGTTATGCGTTATACGTTATACCTTATACGTTATACGTTATACGTTATAAGTTGTACGTTATACGATATACGTTATACGTTATTCTTTATACGTTCTTCGTTACACGTTATACGTTATACGTTATACGTTATACGTTTTACGTTGAATGTTATACTTTATACGTAGCATGTAATGCCTCATACGTTTTACGTTATTCGTTATACGTTTTTCGTTACAAGTTATACGTTATACGTTATACGTTATACGTTATACGATATACGTTATACGTTATACGTTATACGTTATACGTTATACGTTATACGTTATACGTTATACGTTATATGTTATACGTTGTACGTTGTACGTTATACGTTATACGTTATACGTTATACGTTATACGTTATACGTTATACTTTATACGTTATAGGTGTTACGTTATACGTTATACGTTATACGTTATACGTTATACGTTATACGTTATACGTTATACGTTATACGTTATACGTTATACGTTATACGTTATACGTTATACGTTATACGTTATACGTTATACGTTATACGTTATACGTTATACGTTATACGTTATACGTTATACGTTATACGTTATACGTTATACGTTATACGTTATACGTTATACGTTATACGTTATACGTTATACGTTATACGTTATACGTTATACGTTATACGTTGTACGTTCTACGTTATACGTTATACGTTATTCGTTATACGTTATACTTTATACGTTATACGTTATACGTTATACGTTATACGTTATACGTTATACGTTATACGTTATACGTTATACGCTATACGTTATACGTTATACGTTATACGTTATACGTTATACGTTATACGTTATACTTTATACGTTATAGGTGTTACGTTATACGTTATACGTTATACGTTATTCGTAATACGTTATACGTTATACGTTATACGTTATACGTTATACGTTAGACGTTGTACGTTATACGTTATACGTTATACGTTATACGTTATACGTTATACGTTATACGTTATACGTTATACGTTACACGTTATACGTTACACGTTATACGTTACACGTTATACGTTACACGTTATACGTTATACGTTATACGTTATACGTTATACGTTATACGTTATACGTTATACGTTATACGTTATACGTTATACGTTATACGTTATACGTTATACGTTATACGTTATACGTTATACGTTATACGTTATACGTTATATGTTATACGTTGTACGTTGTACGTTATACGTTATACGTTATACGTTATACGTTATACGTTATACGTTATACGTTATACGTTATTCGTTATACGTTATACGTTATACGTTATACGTTATACGTTATACGTTATACGTTATACGTTATACGTTATACGTTATACGTTATACGTTATACGTTATACGTTATACGTTATACGTTATACGTTATACTTTATACGTTATACGTTATACGTTATACGTTTTACGTTATACGTTATACGTTATACGTTACACGTTGTACGTTATACGTTTTAAGTTGTACGTTATACGATATACGTTATACGTTATTCTTTATACGTTCTTCGTTACTCGTTATACGTTATACGTTGTACGTTATACGTTTTACGTTGAATGTTATACTTTATACGTAGCATGTAATGCGTCATACGTTTTACGTTATTCGTTATACGTTTTTCGTTACAAGTTATACGTTATACGTTATACGTTATACGTTATACGATATACGTTATACGTTATACGTTATACGTTATACGTTATACGTTATACTTTATACGTTATAGGTGTTACGTTATACGTTATACGTTATACGTTATTCGTAATACGTTATACGTGATACGTTATTCGTTGTACGTTATACGTTATACGTTATACGTTATACGCTATACATTATACGTTATACGTTATACATTACATGTTATACGTTATACGTTATACGTTATACGTCATAGGTTATACGTTATACGTTATACGTTATACGTTATACGTTATACGTTATACGTTATACGTTATACGTATACGTTATAGGTCATAGGTTATACGTTATACGTTATACGTTATGCGTTATACGTTATACGTTATACGTTATACGTTATACGTTATGCGTTATACGTTGTACGATATTCGTTATACGTTATACGTTATTAGTTATACGTTATACGGTATACGTTATACGTTGTACGTTACATGTTATACGTTATTAGTTATACGTTATACGGTATACGTTATACGTTGTACGTTACATGTTATACGTTATACGTTATACGTTATACGATATACGTTATACGTTATACGTTATACGTTATACGTTATACGTTATACGTTATACGTTATACGTTATACGTTCTACGTTATACGTTGTGCGTTATACGTTATAAGTTGTACGTTATACGATATACGTTATACGTTATTCTTTATACGTTCTTCGTTATTCGTAATACGTTATACGTGATACGTTATACGTTGTACGTTATACGTTATACGTTATACGTTATACGTTATACGTTATACGTTATACGTTATACGTTATACGTTATACGTTATACGTTATACGTTATACGTTATACGTTATACGTTATACGTTATACGTTATACTTTATACGTTATAGTTGTTACGTTATACGTTATACGTCATAGGTTATACGTAATACGTTATACGTTATACGTTATACATTATGCGTTATACGTTTTACGTTATTCGTTATACGTTATACGTTATACGATATACGTTATACGTTATACGTTATACGTTAGACGTTATACGTTATACGTTATACGTTATACGTTATACGTTATACGTTATACGTTATACGTTATACGTTATACGTTATACGTTATACGTTATACGTTATACGTTATACGTTATACGTTATACGTTATAGGTCATAGGTTATACGTTATACGTTATACGTTATACGTTATACGTTATACGTTATACGTTATACGTTATACGTTATACGTTATACGTTATACGTTATACGTTATACGTTATACGTTATACGTTATACGTTATACGTTATACGTTATACGTTATACGTTATACGTTATACGTTATACGTTATACGTTATACGTTATACGTTATACGTTATACGCTATACGTTATACGTTATACGTTATACGTTATACGTTATACGTTATACGTTATACGTTACACGTTATACGTTATACGTTATATGTTATACGTTATACGTTATACGTTATACGTTATACGTTATACGTTATACGTTATACGTTATACGTTATACGTTATACGTTATACGTTATTCGTTATACGTTATACGTTATACGCTATACGTTATACTTTATACGTTATACGTTATACGTTATACGTTATACGTTATACGTTATACGTTATACGTTATACGTTATACGTTATACGTTATACGTTATACGTTATACGTTATACGTTATACGGTATACGTTATACGTTATACGTTATACGTTATACGTTATACGTTATACGTTATACGTTATACGTTATACGTTATACGTTATACGTTATACGTTATACGTTATACGTTATACGTTATACGTTATACGTTATACGTTATACGTTATACGTTATACGTTATACGTTATACGTTATACGTTATACGTTATACGTTATACGTTATACGTTATACGTTATACGTTATACGTTATACGTTATACTTTATACGTTATAGGTGTTACGTTATAGGTCATAGGTTATACGTTATACGTTATACGTTATGCGTTATACGTTATACGTTATACGTTATACGTTATACATTATACGTTATACGTTATACGTTATACGTTATACGTTATATGTTATACGTCATACGTTATACGTTATACGTTATACGTTATACGTTATACGTTATACGTTATACGTTATACGTTATACGTTATACGTTATACGTTATATGTTATACGTTATACGTTATACGTTATACGTTATACGTTATACGTTTTACGTTGAATGTTATACTTTATACGTAGCATGTAATGCGTCATACGTTTTACGTTATTCGTTATACGTTTTTCGTTACAAGTTATACGTTATACGTTATACGTTATACGTTATACGATATACGTTATACGTTATACGTTATACGTTATACGTTATACGTTATACTTTATACGTTATAGGTGTTACGTTATACGTTATACGTTATACGTTATTCGTAATACGTTATACGTGATACGTTATACGTTGTACGTTATACGTTATACGTTATACGTTATACGCTATACATTATACGTTATACGTTATACATTACATGTTATACGTTATACGTTATACGTTATACGTCATAGGTTATACGTTATACGTTATACGTTATACGTTATACGTTATACGTTATACGTTATACGTTATAGGTCATAGGTTATACGTTATACGTTATACGTTATGCGTTATACGTTATAAGTTATACGTTATACGATATACGTTATACGTTATACGTTATACGCTATACGTTATACGTTATACGTTATACGTTATACGTTATACGTTATACGTTATACGTTATACGTTATACGTTATACGTTATATGTTATACGTTATACGTTAGACGTTATACGTTATACGTTATACGTTATACGTTATACGTTATACGTTATACGTTATACGTTATACGTTATACGTTATACGTTATACGTTATACGTTATACGTTATACGTTATACGTTATACGTTATACGTTATACGTTATACGTTATACGTTATACGTTATACGTTATACGTTATACGTTATACGTAATACGTTATACGTTATACGTTATACGTTATACGTTATACGTTATACGTTATACGTTATACGTTATACGTTATACGTTATACGCTATACGTTACATGTTATACGTTATACATTATACGTTATACGTTATACGTTATACGTTATACGTCACAGGTTATACGTTATATGTTATACGTTACACGTTATACGTTATACGTCATACGTTATACGTTATACGTTATACGTTATACGTTATACGTTATACGTTATACGTTATACGTTATACGTTATACGTTATACGTTATACGTTATACGTTATACGTTATACGTTATACGTTATACGTTATACGTTATACGTAATACGTTATACGTTGTACGTTATACGTTATACGTTATACGTTATACTTTATACGTTATACGTTATACGTTATACGTTATACGTTATACGTTATACGTTATACGTTATACGTTATACGTTATACGTTATACGTTATACGTTATATGTTATACGTTATACGTTATACGTTATACGTTACAAGTTATACGTTATACGTCATAGGTTATACGTTGAATGTTATACTTTATACGTAGCATGTAATGCGTCATACGTTTTACGTTATTCGTTATACGTTTTTCGTTACAAGATATACGTTATACGTTATACGTTATACGTCATAGGTTATACGTAATACGTTATACGTTATACGTTATACATTATGCGTTATACGTTTTACGTTATTCGTTATACGTTATACGTTATACGTTATACGATATACGTTATACGTTATACGTTATACGTTATACGTTAGACGTTATACGTTATACGTTATACGTTATACGTTATACGTTATACGTTATACGTTATACGTTATACGTTATACGTTATACGTTATACGTTATACGTTATACGTTATACGTTATACGTTATACGTTATACGTTATACGTTATACGTTATACGTTATACGTTATACGTTATACGTTATACGATATACGTTATACGTTATACGTTATACGTTATACGTTATACGTTATACGTTATACGTTATACGTTATACGTTATACGTTATACGTTATACGTTATACGTTATACGTTATACGTTATACGTTATACGTTATACGTTATACGTTATACGTTATACGTTATACGTTATACGTTATACGTAATACGTTATACGTTATACGTTATACGTTATACGTTATACGTTATACTTTATACGTTATACGTTATACGTTATACGTTATACGTTATACGTTATACGTTATACGTTATACGTTATACGTTATACGTTATACGTTATACGTTATACGTTATACGTTATACGTTATAGGTTATACGTTATACGTTATACGTTATACGTTACAAGTTATACGTTATACGTCATAGGTTATACGTTGAATGTTATACTTTATACGTAGCATGTAATGCGTCATACGTTTTACGTTATTCGTTATACGTTTTTCGTTACAAGTTATACGTTATACGTTATACGTTATACGTCATAGGTTATACGTAATACGTTATACGTTATACGTTATACATTATGCGTTATACGTTTTACGTTATTCGTTATACGTTATACGTTATACGATATACGTTATACGTTATACGTTATACGTTATACGTTAGACTTTATACGTTATACGTTATACGTTATACGTTATACGTTATACGTTATACGTTATACGTTATACGTTATACGTTATACGTTATACGTTATACGTTATACGTTATACGTTATACGTTATACGTTATACGTTATACGTTATACGTTATACGTTATACGTTATACGTTATACGTTATACGTTATACTTTATACGTTATACGTTATACGTTATACGTTATACGTTATACGTTATACGTTATACGTTATACGTTATACGTTATACGTTATACGTTATACGTTATACGTTATACGTTATACGTTATACGTTATACGTTATACGTTATACGTTATACGTTATACGTTATACGTTATACGTTATACGTTATACGTTATACGTTATACGTTATACGTTATACGTTATACGTTATACGTTATACGTTATACGTTATACGTTATACGTTATACGTTATACGTTATACGTTATACGTTATACGTTATACGTTATACGTTATACGTTATACGTTATACGTTATACGTTATACGTTATACGTTATACGTTATACGTTATACGTTATACGTTATACGTTATAGGTGTTACGTTATAGGTCATAGGTTATACGTTATACGTTATACGTTATGCGTTATACGTTATACGTTATACGTTATACGTTATACATTATACGTTATACGTTATACGTTATACGTTATACGTTATATGTTATACGTCATACGTTATACGTTATACGTTATACGTTATACGTTATACGTTATACGTTATACGTTATACGTTATACGTTATACGTTATACGTTATATGTTATACGTTATACGTTATACGTTATACGTTATACGTTATACGTTTTACGTTGAATGTTATACTTTATACGTAGCATGTAATGCGTCATACGTTTTACGTTATTCGTTATACGTTTTTCGTTACAAGTTATACGTTATACGTTATACGTTATACGTTATACGATATACGTTATACGTTATACGTTATACGTTATACGTTATACTTTATACGTTATAGGTGTTACGTTATACGTTATACGTTATACGTTATTCGTAATACGTTATACGTGATACGTTATACGTTGTACGTTATACGTTATACGTTATACGTTATACGCTATACATTATACGTTATACGTTATACGTTATACGTTATACGTTATACGTTATACGTTATACGTTATACGTTATACGTTATACGTTATACGTTATACGTTATACGTTATACGTTATACGTTATACGTTATACGTTATACGTTATACGTTATACGTTATACGTTATACGTTATACGTTATACGTTATACGTTATACGTTATACGTTATACGTTATACGTTATACGTTATACGTTATACGTTATACGTTATACGTTATACGTTATACGTTATACGTTATACGTTATACGTTATACGTTATACGTTATACGTTATACGTTATACGTTATACGTTATACGTTATACGTTATACGTTATACGTTATACGTTATACGTTATACGTTATTCGTAATACGTTATACGTTATACGTGATACGTTATACGTTGTACGTTATACGTTATACGTTATACGTTATACGTTATACGTTATACGTTATACGTTATACGTTATACGTTTTACGTTATACGTTATACGTTATACGTTACACGTTGTACGTTATACGTTTTAAGTTGTACGTTATACGATATACGTTATACGTTATTCTTTATACGTTCTTCGTTACTCGTTATACGTTATACGTTGTACGTTATACGTTTTACGTTGAATGTTATACTTTATACGTAGCATGTAATGCGTCATACGTTTTACGTTATTCGTTATACGTTTTTCGTTACAAGTTATACGTTATACGTTATACGTTATACGTTATACGATATACGTTATACGTTATACGTTATACGTTATACGTTATACGTTATACTTTATACGTTATAGGTGTTACGTTATACGTTATACGTTATACGTTATTCGTAATACGTTATACGTGATACGTTATTCGTTGTACGTTATACGTTATACGTTATACGTTATACGCTATACATTATACGTTATACGTTATACATTACATGTTATACGTTATACGTTATACGTTATACGTCATAGGTTATACGTTATACGTTATACGTTATACGTTATACGTTATACGTTATACGTTATACGTTATACGTTATAGGTCATAGGTTATACGTTATACGTTATACGTTATGCGTTATACGTTATACGTTATACGTTATACGTTATACGTTATGCGTTATACGTTGTACGATATTCGTTATACGTTATACGTTATTAGTTATACGTTATACGGTATACGTTATACGTTGTACGTTACATGTTATACGTTATTAGTTATACGTTATACGGTATACGTTATACGTTGTACGTTACATGTTATACGTTATACGTTATACGTTATACGATATACGTTATACGTTATACGTTATACGTTATACGTTATACGTTATACGTTATACGTTATACGTTATACGTTCTACGTTATACGTTGTGCGTTATACGTTACAAGTTGTACGTTATACGATATACGTTATACGTTATTCTTTATACGTTCTTCGTTATTCGTAATACGTTATACGTGATACGTTATACGTTGTACGTTATACGTTATACGTTATACGTTATACGTTATACGTTATACGTTATACGTTATACGTTATACGTTATACGTTATACGTTATACGTTATACGTTATACGTTATACGTTATACGTTATACGTTATACGTTATACTTTATACGTTATAGTTGTTACGTTATACGTTATACGTCATAGGTTATACGTAATACGTTATACGTTATACGTTATACGTTATGCGTTATACGTTTTACGTTATTCGTTATACGTTATACGTTATACGATATACGTTATACGTTATACGTTATACGTTAGACGTTATACGTTATACGTTATACGTTATACGTTATACGTTATACGTTATACGTTATACGTTATACGTTATACGTTATACGTTATACGTTATACGTTATACGTTATACGTTATACGTTATACGTTATACGTTATACGTTATACGTTATACGTTATACGTTATACGTTATACGTTATACGTTATAGGTCATAGGTTATACGTTATACGTTATACGTTATACGTTATACGTTATACGTTATACGTTATACGTTATACGTTATACGTTATACGTTATACGTTATACGTTATACGTTATACGTTATACGTTATACGTTATACGTTATACGTTATACGTTATACGTTATACGTTATACGTTATACGTTATACGTTATACGTTATACGTTATACGTTATACGTTATACGTTATACGTTATACGCTATACGTTATACGTTATACGTTATACGTTATACGTTATACGTTATACGTTATACGTTATACGTTATACGTTATACGTTATACGTTATACGTTATACGTTATACGTTATACGTTATACGTTATACGTTATACGTTATACGTTATACGTTATACGTTATACGTTATACGTTATACGTTATTCGTTATACGTTATACGTTATACGTTATACGTTATACTTTATACGTTATACGTTATACGTTATACGTTATACGTTATACGTTATACGTTATACGTTATACGTTATACGTTATACGTTATACGTTATACGTTATACGTTATACGTTATACGTTATACGTTATACGTTATACGTTATACGTTATACGTTATACGTTATACGTTATACGTTATACGTTATACGTTATACGTTATACGTTATACGTTATACGTTATACGTTATACGTTATACGTTATACGTTATACGTTATACGTTATACGTTATACGTTATACGTTATACGTTATACGTTATACGTTATACGTTATACTTTATACGTTATAGGTGTTACGTTATAGGTCATAGGTTATACGTTATACGTTATACGTTATGCGTTATACGTTATACGTTATACGTTATACGTTATACATTATACGTTATACGTTATACGTTATACGTTATACGTTATATGTTATACGTCATACGTTATACGTTATACGTTATACGTTATACGTTATACGTTATACGTTATACGTTATACGTTATACGTTATACGTTATACGTTATATGTTATACGTTATACGTTATACGTTATACGTTATACGTTATACGTTTTACGTTGAATGTTATACTTTATACGTAGCATGTAATGCGTCATACGTTTTACGTTATTCGTTATACGTTTTTCGTTACAAGTTATACGTTATACGTTATACGTTATACGTTATACGATATACGTTATACGTTATACGTTATACGTTATACGTTATACGTTATACTTTATACGTTATAGGTGTTACGTTATACGTTATACGTTATACGTTATTCGTAATACGTTATACGTGATACGTTATACGTTGTACGTTATACGTTATACGTTATACGTTATACGCTATACATTATACGTTATACGTTATACATTACATGTTATACGTTATACGTTATACGTTATACGTCATAGGTTATACGTTATACGTTATACGTTATACGTTATACGTTATACGTTATACGTTATACGTTATAGGTCATAGGTTATACGTTATACGTTATACGTTATGCGTTATACGTTATAAGTTATACGTTATACGATATACGTTATACGTTATACGTTATACGCTATACGTTATACGTTATACGTTATACGTTATACGTTATACGTTATACGTTATACGTTATACGTTATACGTTATACGTTATATGTTATACGTTATACGTTAGACGTTATACGTTATACGTTATACGTTATACGTTATACGTTATACGTTATACGTTATACGTTATACGTTATACGTTATACGTTATACGTTATACGTTATACGTTATACGTTATACGTTATACGTTATACGTTATACGTTATACGTTATACGTTATACGTTATACGTTATACGTTATACGTTATACGTTATACGTAATACGTTATACGTTATACGTTATACGTTATACGTTATACGTTATACGTTATACGTTATACGTTATACGTTATAGGTTATACGTTATACGCTATACGTTACATGTTATACGTTATACATTATACGTTATACGTTATACGTTATACGTTATACGTCACAGGTTATACGTTATATGTTATACGTTACACGTTATACGTTATACGTCATACGTTATACGTTATACGTTATACGTTATACGTTATACGTTATACGTTATACGTTATACGTTATACGTTATACGTTATACGTTATACGTTATACGTTATACGTTATACGTTATACGTTATACGTTATACGTTATACGTTATACGTTATACGTTATACGTTATACGTTATACGTTATACGTTATACGTTATACGTTATACGTTATACGTTATACGTTATACGTTATACGTTATACGTTATACGTTATACGTTATACGTTATACGTTATACGTTATACGTTATACGTTATACGTTATACTTTATACGTTATAGGTGTTACGTTATAGGTCATAGGTTATACGTTATACGTTATACGTTATGCGTTATACGTTATACGTTATACGTTATACGTTATACATTATACGTTATACGTTATACGTTATACGTTATACGTTATATGTTATACGTCATACGTTATACGTTATACGTTATACGTTATACGTTATACGTTATACGTTATACGTTATACGTTATACGTTATACGTTATACGTTATATGTTATACGTTATACGTTATACGTTATACGTTATACGTTATACGTTTTACGTTGAATGTTATACTTTATACGTAGCATGTAATGCGTCATACGTTTTACGTTATTCGTTATACGTTTTTCGTTACAAGTTATACGTTATACGTTATACGTTATACGTTATACGATATACGTTATACGTTATACGTTATACGTTATACGTTATACGTTATACTTTATACGTTATAGGTGTTACGTTATACGTTATACGTTATACGTTATTCGTAATACGTTATACGTGATACGTTATACGTTGTACGTTATACGTTATACGTTATACGTTATACGCTATACATTATACGTTATACGTTATACATTACATGTTATACGTTATACGTTATACGTTATACGTCATAGGTTATACGTTATACGTTATACGTTATACGTTATACGTTATACGTTATACGTTATACGTTATAGGTCATAGGTTATACGTTATACGTTATACGTTATGCGTTATACGTTATAAGTTATACGTTATACGATATACGTTATACGTTATACGTTATACGCTATACGTTATACGTTATACGTTATACGTTATACGTTATACGTTATACGTTATACGTTATACGTTATACGTTATACGTTATATGTTATACGTTATACGTTATACGTTAGACGTTATACGTTATACGTTATACGTTATACGTTATACGTTATACGTTATACGTTATACGTTATACGTTATACGTTATACGTTATACGTTATACGTTATACGTTATACGTTATACGTTATACGTTATACGTTATACGTTATACGTTATACGTTATACGTTATACGTTATACGTTATACGTTATACGTTATACGTTATACGTTATACGTTATACGTTATACGTAATACGTTATACGTTATACGTTATACGTTATACGTTATACGTTATACGTTATACGTTATACGTTATAGGTTATACGTTATACGCTATACGTTACATGTTATACGTTATACATTATACGTTATACGTTATACGTTATACGTTATACGTCACAGGTTATACGTTATATGTTATACGTTACACGTTATACGTTATACGTCATACGTTATACGTTATACGTTATACGTTATACGTTATACGTTATACGTTATACGTTATACGTTATACGTTATACGTTATACGTTATACGTTATACGTTATACGTTATACGTTATACGTTATACGTTATACGTAGTACGTTATACGTTGTACGTTATACGTTATACGTCATACGTTATACTTTATACGTTATACGTTATACGTTATACGTTATACGTTATACGTTATACGTTATACGTTATACGTTATACGTTATACGTTATACGTTATACGTTATATGTTATACGTTATACGTTATACGTTATACGTTACAAGTTATACGTTATACGTCATAGGTTATACGTTGAATGTTATACTTTATACGTAGCATGTAATGCGTCATACGTTTTACGTTATTCGTTATACGTTTTTCGTTACAAGATATACGTTATACGTTATACGTTATACGTCATAGGTTATACGTAATACGTTATACGTTATACGTTATACATTATGCGTTATACGTTTTACGTTATTCGTTATACGTTATACGTTATACGTTATACGATATACGTTATACGTTATACGTTATACGTTATACGTTAGACGTTATACGTTATACGTTATACGTTATACGTTATACGTTATACGTTATACGTTATACGTTATACGTTATACGTTATACGTTATACGTTATACGTTATACGTTATACGTTATACGTTATACGTTATACGTTATACGTTATACGTTATACGTTATACGTTATACGTTATACGTTATACGTTATACGATATACGTTATACGTTATACGTTATACGTTATACGTTATACGTTATACGTTATACGTTATACGTTATACGTTATACGTTATACGTTATACGTTATACGTTATACGTTATACGTTATACGTTATACGTTATACGTTATACGTTATACGTTATACGTAATACGTTATACGTTATACGTTATACGTTATACGTTATACGTTATACTTTATACGTTATACGTTATACGTTATACGTTATACGTTATACGTTATACGTTATACGTTATACGTTATACGTTATACGTTATACGTTATACGTTATACGTTATACGTTATAGGTTATACGTTATACGTTATACGTTATACGTTACAAGTTATACGTTATACGTCATAGGTTATACGTTGAATGTTATACTTTATACGTAGCATGTAATGCGTCATACGTTTTACGTTATTCGTTATACGTTTTTCGTTACAAGTTATACGTTATACGTTATACGTTATACGTCATAGGTTATACGTAATACGTTATACGTTATACGTTATACATTATGCGTTATACGTTTTACGTTATTCGTTATACGTTATACGTTATACGATATACGTTATACGTTATACGTTATACGTTATACGTTAGACTTTATACGTTATACGTTATACGTTATACGTTATACGTTATACGTTATACGTTATAGGTTATACGTTATACGTTATACGTTATACGTTATACGTTATACGTTATACGTTATACGTTATACGTTATACGTTATACGTTATACGTTATACGTTATACGTTATACGTTATACGTTATACGTTATACGTTATACGATATACGTTATACGTTATACGTTATACGTTATACGTTATACGTTATACGTTATACGTTACATGTTATACGTTATACATTATACGTTATACGTTATACGTTATACGTTATACGTTATACGTCATAGGTTATACGTTATACGTTATACGTTATACGTTATACGTTATACGTCATACGTTATACGTTATACGTTATACGTTATACGTTATACGTTATACGTTATACGTTATACGTTATACGTTATACGTTATACGTTATACGTTATACGTTATACGTTATACGTTATACGTTATACGTTATACGTTATACGTTATACGTTATACGTTATACGTTATACGTTATACGTTATACGTTATACGTTATACGTTATACGTTATACGTTATACGTTATACGTTATACGTTATACGTTATACGTTATACGTTATACGTTATACGTTATACGTTATACGTTGTACGTTATACGTTATACGTTATACGTTATACGTTATACGTTATACGTTATACGTTATACGTTATACGTTATACGTTATACGTTATACGTTATACGTTATACGTTATACGTTATACGTAATACGTTATACGTTATACGTTATACGTTATACGTTATACGTTATACGTTATACGTTATACGTTATACGTTATACGTTATACGCTATACGTTACATGTTATACGTTATACATTATACGTTATACGTTATACGTTATACGTTATACGTTATACGTTATACGTTATTCGTTATACGTTAACGTTATACGTTATACGTTATACGTTATACGTTATACGTTATACGTTATACGTTATACGTTATACGTTATACGTTATACGTTATACGTTATACGTTATACGTTATACGTTATACGTTATACGTTATACGTTATACGTTATACGTTATACGTTATACGTTATACGTTATACGTTATACGTTATACGTTATACGTTATACGTTATACGTTATACGTTATACGTTATACGTTATACGTTATACGTTATACGTTATACGTTATACGTTATACGTTATACGTTATACGTTATACGTTATACGTTATACGTTATACGTTATACGTTATACGTTATACGTTATACGTTATACTTTATACGTTATAGGTGTTACGTTATAGGTCATAGGTTATACGTTATACGTTATACGTTATGCGTTATACGTTATACGTTATACGTTATACGTTATACATTATACGTTATACGTTATACGTTATACGTTATACGTTATATGTTATACGTCATACGTTATACGTTATACGTTATACGTTATACGTTATACGTTATACGTTATACGTTATACGTCATACGTTATACGTTATACGTTATACGTTATACGTTATACGTTATACGTTATACGTTATACGTTATACGTTATACGTTATACGTTATACGTTATACGTTAAACGTTATACGTTATACTTTATACGTTATACGTTATACGTTATACTTTATACGTTATAGGTGTTACGTTATACGTTATACGTTATACGTTATTCGTAATACGTTATACGTGATACGTTATACGTTATACGTTATACGTTATACGTTATACGTTATACGATATACGTTATACGTTATACGTTATACGTCATACGTTATACGTTATACGTTATACGTTATACGTTATACGTTATACGTTATACGTTATACGTTATACGTTATACGTTATACTTTATACGTTATACGTTATACGTTATACGTTATACGTTTTACGTTATACGTTATACGTTATACGTTATACGTTATACGTTATACGTTATACGTTATACGTTATACGTTATACGTTATACGTTATACGTTATACGTTATACGTTAAACGTTATACGTTATACTTTATACGTTATACGTTATACGTTATACGTTATACGTTATACGTTATACGTTATACGTTATACGTTATACGTTATACGTTATACGTTATACATTATACGTTATATGTTATACGTTGTACGTTCTACGTTATACGTTATACGTTATACGTTATACGTTATACGTTATACGTTATACTTTATACGTTATACGTTATACGTTATACGTTATACGTTATACGTTATACGTTATACGTTATACGTTATACGTTATACGTTATACGTTATACGTTATACGTTATACGTTATACGTTATACGTTATACGTTATACGTTATACGTTATACGTTGTACGTTATACGTTATAAGTTGTACGTTATACGATATACGTTATACGTTATTCTTTATACGTTCTTCGTTACACGTTATACGTTATACGTTATACGTTATACGTTTTACGTTGAATGTTATACTTTATACGTAGCATGTAATGCCTCATACGTTTTACGTTATTCGTTATACGTTTTTCGTTACAAGTTATACGTTATACGCTATACGTTATACGTTATACTATATACGTTATACGTTATACGTTATACGTTATACGTTATACGTTATACGTTATACGTTATACGTTATACGTTATACGTTATACGTTATACTTTATACGTTATACGTTATACGTTATACGTTATACGTTTTACGTTATACGTTATACGTTATACGTTATACGTTATACGTTATACGTTATACGTTATACGTTATACGTTATACGTTATACGTTATACGTTATACGTTATACGTTATACGTTATACGTTATACGTTATACGTTATACGTTATACGTTATACGTTATACGTTATACGTTATACGTTATACGTTATACGTTATACGTTATACGTTATACGTTATACGTTATTCGTGATACGTTATACGTTATACGTTATACGTTATACGTTATTCGTGATACGTTATACGTGATACGTTATACGTTGTACGTTATACGTTATACGTTATACGTTATACGTTATACGTTATACGTTATACGTTATACGTTATACGTTACACGTTATACGTTTTACGTTATACGTTGTACGTTATACGTTTTACGTTGAATGTTATACTTTATACGTAGCATGTAATGCGTCATACGTTTTACGTTATTCGTTATACGTTTTTCGTTACAAGTTATACGTTATACGTTATACGTTATACGTTATACGATATACGTTATACGTTATACGTTATACGTTATACGTTATACGTTATACGTTATACGTTATACGTTATACGTTATACGTTATACGTTATACGTTATACGTTATACGTTATACGTTATACGTTATACGTTATACGTTATACGTTATACGTTATACGTTATACGTTATACGTTATACGTTATACGTTATACGTTATACGTTATACGTTATACGTTATACGTTGTACGTTATACGTTATAAGTTGTACGTTATACGATATACGTTATACGTTATTCTTTATACGTTCTTCGTTACACGTTATACGTTATACGTTGTACGTTATACGTTTTACGTTGAATGTTATACTTTATACGTAGCATGTAATGCGTCATACGTTTTACGTTATTCGTTATACGTTTTTCGTTACAAGTTATACGTTATACGTTATACGTTATACGTTATACGATATACGTTATACGTTATACGTTATACGTTATACGTTATACGTTATACTTTATACGTTATAGGTGTTACGTTATACGTTATACGTTATACGTTATTCGTAATACGTTATACGTGATACGTTATACGTTGTACGTTATACGTTATACCTTATACGTTATACGCTATACATTATACGTTATACGTTATACATTACATGTTATACGTTATACGTTATACGTTATACGTCATAGGTTATACGTTATACGTTATACGTTATACGTTATACGTTATACGTTATACGTTATACGTTATAGGTCATAGGTTATACGTTATACGTTATACGTTATGCGTTATACGTTATACGTTATACGTTATACGATATACGTTATACGTTATACGTTATACGCTATACGTTATACGTTATACGTTATACGTTATACGTTATACGTTATACGTTATACGTTATACGTTATACGTTATACGTTATACGTTATACGTTATACGTTATACGTTATACGTTATACGTTATACGTTATACGTTATACGTTATACGTTATACGTTATACGTTATACGTTATACGTTATACGTTATACGTTATACGTTATACGTTATACGTTATACGTTATACGTTATACGTTATACTTTATACGTTATAGTTGTTACGTTATGCGTTATACGTCATACGTTATTCGTAATACGTTATACGTGATACGTTATACTTTGTACGTTATACGTTATTAGTTATACGTTATACGGTATACGTTATACGTTGTACGTTACATGTTATACGTTATACGTTATACGTTATACGATATACGTTATACGTTATACGTTATACGTTATACGTTATACGTTATACGTTATACGTTATACGTTATACGCTATACGTTACATGTTATACGTTATACATTATACGTTATACGTTATACGTTATACGTTATACGTTATACTTTATACGTTATACGTTATACGTTATACGTTATACGTTATATGTTATACGTCATACGTTATACGTTATACGTTATACGTTATACGTTATACGTTATACGTTATACGTTATACGTTATACGTTATACGTTATACGTTATACGTTATACGTTATACGTTATACGTTATACGTTATACGTTATACGTTATACGTAATACGTTATACGTTATACGTTATACGTTATACGTTATACGTTATACTTTATACGTTATACGTTATACGTTATACGTTATACGTTATACGTTATACGTTATACGTTATACGTTATACGTTATACGTTATACGTTATATGTTATACGTTATACGTTATACGTTATACGTTACAAGTTATACGTTATACGTCATAGGTTATACGTTGAATGTTATACTTTATACGTAGCATGTAATGCGTCATACGTTTTACGTTATTCGTTATACGTTTTTCGTTACAAGATATACGTTATACGTTATACGTTATACGGCATAGGTTATACGTAATACGTTATACGTTATACGTTATACATTATGCGTTATACGTTTTACGTTATTCGTTATACGTTATACGTTATACGTTATACGATATACGTTATACGTTATACGTTATACGTTATACGCTAGACGTTATACGTTATACGTTATACGTTATACGGTATACGTTATACGTTATACGTTATACGTTATACGTTATACGTTATACGTTATACGTTATACGTTATACGTTATACGTTATACGTTATACGTCATACGTTATACGTTATACGTTATACGTTATACGTTATACGTTATACGTTATACGTTATACGTTATACGTTATACGTTATACGTTATACGTTATACGTTATACGTTATACGTTATACGTTATACGTTATACGTTATACGTTATACGTTATACGTTATACGTTATACGTTATACGTTATACGTTATACGTTATACGTTATACGTTATACGTTAAACGTTATACGTTATACTTTATACGTTATACGTTATACGTTATACGTTATACGTTATACGTTATACGTTATACGTTATACGTTATACGTTATACGTTATACGTTATACATTATACGTTATATGTTATACGTTGTACGTTCTACGTTATACGTTATACGTTATACGTTATACGTTATACGTTATACGTTATACTTTATACGTTATACGTTATACGTTATACGTTATACGTTATACGTTATACGTTATACGTTATACGTTATACGTTATACGTTATACGTTATACGTTATACGTTATACGTTATACGTTATACGTTATACGTTATACGTTATACGTTATACGTTATACGTTATACGTTGTACGTTATACGTTATAAGTTGTACGTTATACGATATACGTTATACGTTAGTCTTTATACGTTCTTCGTTACACGTTATACGTTATACGTTATACGTTATACGTTTTACGTTGAATGTTATACTTTATACGTAGCATGTAATGCCTCATACGTTTTACGTTATTCGTTATACGTTTTTCGTTACAAGTTATACGTTATACGCTATACGTTATACGTTATACTATATACGTTATACGTTATACGTTATACGTTATACGTTATACGTTATACGTTATACGTTATACGTTATACGTTATAGGTGTTACGTTATACGTTATACGTTATACGTTATACGTTATACGTTATACGTTATACGTTATACGTTATACGTTATACGTTATACGTTATACGTTATACGTTATATGTTATACGTTATACGTTATACGTTATACGTTATACGTTATACGTTATACGTTATTCGTTATACGTTATACGTTATACGTTATTCGTTATACGTTATACGTTATACGTTATACGTTATACTTTATACGTTATACGTTATACGTTATACGTTATACGTTATACGTTATACGTTATACGTTATACGTTATACGTTATACGTTATACGTTATACGTTATACGTTATACGTTATACGTTATACGTTATACGTTATACGTTATACGTTATACGTTATACGTTATACGTTATACGTTATACGTTATACGTTATACGTTATACGTTATACGTTATACGTTATACGTTATACGTTATACGTTATACGTTATACGTTATACGTTATACGTTATACGTTATACGTTATACGTTATACGTTATACGTTATACGTTATACGTTATACGTTATACGTTATTCGTTATACGTTATACTTTATACGTTATAGTTGTTACGTTATACGTTATACGTTATTCGTAATACGTTATACGTTATACGTTATACGTTATACTTTATACGTTATAGTTGTTACGTTATACGTTATACGTTATACGTTATTCGTAATACGTTATACGTGATACGTTATACTTTGTACGTTATACGTTATACGTTATACGTTATACATTATACGTTATACGTTATACATTACATGTTATGCGTTATACGTTCTTCGTTACACGTTATACGTTATACGTTGTACGTTATACGTTTTACGTTGAATGTTATACTTTATACGTAGCATGTAATGCGTCATACGTTTTACGTTATTCGTTATACGTTTTTCGTTACAAGTTATACGTTATACGTTATACGTTATACGTTATACGTTATACGATATACGTTATACGTTATACGTTATACGTTATACGTTATACGTTATACTTTATACGTTATATGTGTTACGTTATACGTTATACGTTATACGTTATTCGTAATACGTTATACGTTATACGTTATACTTTATACGTTATAGTTGTTACGTTATACTTTATACGTTATACGTTATTCGTAATACGTTATACGTGATACGTTATACTTTGTACGTTATACGTTATACGTTATACGTTATACATTATACGTTATACGTTATACATTACATGTTATGCGTTATACGTTCTTCGTTACACGTTATACGTTATACGTTGTACGTTATACGTTTTACGTTGAATGTTATACTTTATACGTAGCATGTAATGCGTCATACGTTTTACGTTATTCGTTATACGTTTTTCGTTACAAGTTATACGTTATACGTTATACGTTATGCGTTATACGATATACGTTATACGTTATACGTTATACGTTATACGTTATACGTTATACTTTATACGTTATAGGTGTTACGTTATACGTTATATGTTAAACGTTATTCGTAATACGTTATACGTGATACGTTATACGTTGTACGTTATACGTTATACGCTATACGTTATACGTTATACGTTATACGTTATACGTTATACGTTATACGTTATACGTTATACGTTATACGTTATACGTTATACGTTATACGTTATACGTTATACGTTATACGTTATACGTTATACGTTATACGTTATACGTTATACGTTATACGTTATACGTTATACGTTATACGTTATACGTTATACGTTATACGTTATACGTTATACGTTATACGTTATACGTTATACTTTATACGTTATAGTTGTTACGTTATGCGTTATACGTCATACGTTATTCGTAATACGTTATACGTGATACGTTATACTTTGTACGTTATACGTTATTAGTTATACGTTATACGGTATACGTTATACGTTGTACGTTACATGTTATACGTTATACGTTATACGTTATACGATATACGTTATACGTTATACGTTATACGTTATACGTTATACGTTATACGTTATACGTTATACGTTATACGCTATACGTTACATGTTATACGTTATACATTATACGTTATACGTTATACGTTATACGTTATACGTTATACTTTATACGTTATACGTTATACGTTATACGTTATACGTTATATGTTATACGTCATACGTTATACGTCATACGTTATACGTTATACGTTATACGTTATACGTTATACGTTATACGTTATACGTTATACGTTATACGTTATACGTTATACGTTATACGTTATACGTTATACGTTATACGTTATACGTTATACGTTATACGTTATACGTAATACGTTATACGTTATACGTTATACGTTATACGTTATACGTTATACTTTATACGTTATACGTTATACGTTATACGTTATACGTTATACGTTATACGTTATACGTTATACGTTATACGTTATACGTTATACGTTATATGTTATACGTTATACGTTATACGTTATACGTTACAAGTTATACGTTATACGTCATAGGTTATACGTTGAATGTTATACTTTATACGTAGCATGTAATGCGTCATACGTTTTACGTTATTCGTTATACGTTTTTCGTTACAAGATATACGTTATACGTTATACGTTATACGGCATAGGTTATACGTAATACGTTATACGTTATACGTTATACATTATGCGTTATACGTTTTACGTTATTCGTTATACGTTATACGTTATACGTTATACGATATACGTTATACGTTATACGTTATACGTTATACGCTAGACGTTATACGTTATACGTTATACGTTATACGGTATACGTTATACGTTATACGTTATACGTTATACGTTATACGTTATACGTTATACGTTATACGTTATACGTTATACGTTATACGTTATACGTCATACGTTATACGTTATACGTTATACGTTATACGTTATACGTTATACGTTATACGTTATACGTTATACGTTATACGTTATACGTTATACGTTATACGTTATACGTTATACGTTATACGTTATACGTTATACGTTATACGTTATACGTTATACGTTATACGTTATACGTTATACGTTATACGTTATACGTTATACGTTAAACGTTATACGTTATACTTTATACGTTATACGTTATACGTTATACGTTATACGTTATACGTTATACGTTATACGTTATACGTTATACGTTATACGTTATACGTTATACATTATACGTTATATGTTATACGTTGTACGTTCTACGTTATACGTTATACGTTATACGTTATACGTTATACGTTATACGTTATACTTTATACGTTATACGTTATACGTTATACGTTATACGTTATACGTTATACGTTATACGTTATACGTTATACGTTATACGTTATACGTTATACGTTATACGTTATACGTTATACGTTATACGTTATACGTTATACGTTATACGTTATACGTTATACGTTGTACGTTATACGTTATAAGTTGTACGTTATACGATATACGTTATACGTTAGTCTTTATACGTTCTTCGTTACACGTTATACGTTATACGTTATACGTTATACGTTTTACGTTGAATGTTATACTTTATACGTAGCATGTAATGCCTCATACGTTTTACGTTATTCGTTATACGTTTTTCGTTACAAGTTATACGTTATACGCTATACGTTATACGTTATACTATATACGTTATACGTTATACGTTATACGTTATACGTTATACGTTATACGTTATACGTTATACGTTATACGTTATACTTTATACGTTATAGGTGTTACGTTATACGTTATACGTTATACGTTATACGTTATACGTTATACGTTATACGTTATACGTTATACGTTATACGTTATACGTTATATGTTATACGTTATACGTTATACGTTATACGTTATACGTTATACGTTATACGTTATTCGTTATACGTTATACGTTATACGTTATTCGTTATACGTTATACGTTATACGTTATACGTTATACTTTATACGTTATACGTTATACGTTATACGTTATACGTTATACGTTATACGTTATACGTTATACGTTATACGTTATACGTTATACGTTATACGTTATACGTTATACGTTATACGTTATACGTTATACGTTATACGTTATACGTTATACGTTATACGTTATACGTTATACGTTATACGTTATACGTTATACGTTATACGTTATACGTTATACGTTATACGTTATACGTTATACGTTATACGTTATACGTTATACGTTATACGTTATACGTTATACGTTATACGTTATACGTTATACGTTATACGTTATACGTTATACGTTATACGTTATACGTTATTCGTTATACGTTATACTTTATACGTTATAGTTGTTACGTTATACGTTATACGTTATTCGTAATACGTTATACGTTATACGTTATACGTTATACTTTATACGTTATAGTTGTTACGTTATACGTTATACGTTATACGTTATTCGTAATACGTTATACGTGATACGTTATACTTTGTACGTTATACGTTATACGTTATACGTTATACATTATACGTTATACGTTATACATTACATGTTATGCGTTATACGTTCTTCGTTACACGTTATACGTTATACGTTGTACGTTATACGTTTTACGTTGAATGTTATACTTTATACGTAGCATGTAATGCGTCATACGTTTTACGTTATTCGTTATACGTTTTTCGTTACAAGTTATACGTTATACGTTATACGTTATACGTTATACGTTATACGATATACGTTATACGTTATACGTTATACGTTATACGTTATACGTTATACTTTATACGTTATATGTGTTACGTTATACGTTATACGTTATACGTTATTCGTAATACGTTATACGTTATACGTTATACTTTATACGTTATAGTTGTTACGTTATACTTTATACGTTATACGTTATTCGTAATACGTTATACGTGATACGTTATACTTTGTACGTTATACGTTATACGTTATACGTTATACATTATACGTTATACGTTATACATTACATGTTATGCGTTATACGTTCTTCGTTACACGTTATACGTTATACGTTGTACGTTATACGTTTTACGTTGAATGTTATACTTTATACGTAGCATGTAATGCGTCATACGTTTTACGTTATTCGTTATACGTTTTTCGTTACAAGTTATACGTTATACGTTATACGTTATGCGTTATACGATATACGTTATACGTTATACGTTATACGTTATACGTTATACGTTATACTTTATACGTTATAGGTGTTACGTTATACGTTATATGTTAAACGTTATTCGTAATACGTTATACGTGATACGTTATACGTTGTACGTTATACGTTATACGTTATACGTTATACGTTATACGTTATACGTTATACGTTATACGTTATACGTTATACGTTATACGTTATACGTTATACGTTATACGTTATACGTTATACGTTATACGTTATTCTTTATACGTTCTTCGTTACACGTTATACGTTATACGTTATACGTTATACGTTTTACGTTGAATGTTATACTTTATACGTAGCATGTAATGCCTCATACGTTTTACGTTATTCGTTATACATTTTTCGTTACAAGTTATACGTTATACGCTATACGTTATACGTTATACTATATACGTTATACGTTATACGTTATACGTTATACGTTATACGTTATACGTTATACGTTATACGTTATACGTTATACGTTATACTTTATACGTTATAGGTGTTACGTTATACGTTATACGTTATACGTTATACGTTATACGTTATACGTTATACGTTATACGTTATACGTTATACGTTATACGTTATACGTTATACGTTATACGTTATACGTTATACGTTATACGTTATACGTTATACGTTATACGTTATACGTTATACGTTATACGTTATACGTTATACGTTATACGTTATACGTTATACGTTATACGTTATACGTTATACGTTATACGTTATACGTTACACGTTACACGTTACACGTTACACGTTATACGTTATACGTTATACGTTATACGTTATACGTTATACGTTATACGTTATACGTTATACGTTATACGTTATACGTTATACGTTATACGTTATACGTTATACGTTATACGTTATACGTTATACGTTATACGTTATACGATATACGTTATACGTTATACGTTATACGTTATACGTTATACGTTATACGTTATACGTTATACGTTATACGTTATACGTTATACGTTACACGTTATACGTTATACGTTATACGTTATACGTTATACGTTATACGTTATACGTTATACGTTATACGTTATACGTTATACGTTATACGCTATACGTTACATGTTATACGTTATACATTATACGTTATACGTTTTACATTATACGTTATACGTCACAGGTTATACGTTATATGTTATACGTTATACGTTATACGTTATACGTCATACGTTATACGTCATACGTTATACGTTATACGTTATGCGTTATAAGTTATACGTTATACGTTATACGTTATACGTTATACGTTATACGTCATAGGTTATACGTAATACGTTATACGTTATACGTTATACATTATGCGTTATACGTTTTACGTTATTCGTTATACGTTATACGTTATACGATATACGTTATACGTTATACGTTATACGTTATACGTTATACGTTATACGTTATACGTTATACGTTATACGTTATACGTTATACGTTATACTTTATACGTTATACGTTATACCTTATACGTTATACGTTATACGTTATACGTTATACGTTATACGTTATACTTTATACGTTATACGTTATACGTTATACGTTATACGTTATACGTTATACGTTATACGTTATACGTTATACGTTATTCTTTATACGTTCTTCGTTACACGTTATACGTTATACGTTGTACTTTATACGTTATAGGTGTTACGTTATACGTTATATGTTAAACGTTATTCGTAATACGTTATACGTGATACGTTATACGTTGTACGTTATACGTTATACGTTATACGTTATACGTTATACGTTATACGTTATACGTTATACGTTATACGTTATACGTTATACGTTATACGTTATACGTTATACGTTATACGTTATACGTTATACGTTATACGTTATACGTTATACGTTATACGTTATACGTTATACGTTATACGTTATACGTTATACGTTATACGTTATACGTTATACGTTATACGTTATACGTTATACGTTATACGTTATACGTTATACGTTATACGTTATACGTTATACGTTATACGTTATACGTTATACGTTATACGTTATACGTTATACGTTATACGTTATACGTTATACGTTATACGTTATACGTTATACGTTATACGTTATACGTTATACGTTATACGTTATACGTTATACGTTATACGTTATACGTTATACGTTATACGTTATACGTTATACGTTATACGTTATACGTTATACGTTATACGTTATACGTTATACGTTATACGTTATACGTTATTCGTGATACGTTATACGTTATACGTTATACGTTATACGTTATTCGTGATACGTTATACGTGATACGTTATACGTTGTACGTTATACGTTATACGTTATACGTTATACGTTATACGTTATACGTTATACGTTATACGTTATACGTTATACGTTATACGTTTTGCGTTATACGTTATACGTTATACGTTATACGTTGTACGTTATACGTTATAAGTTGTACGTTATACGATATACGTTATACGTTATTCTTTATACGTTCTTCGTTACACATTATACGTTATACGTTGTACGTTATACGTTTTACGTTGAATGTTATACTTTATACGTAGCATGTAATGCGTCATACGTTTTACGTTATTCGTTATACGTTTTTCGTTACAAGTTATACGTTATACGTTATACGTTATACGTTATACGATATACGTTATACGTTATACGTTATACGTTATACGTTATACGTTATACTTTATACGTTATAGGTGTTACGTTATACGTTATACGTTATACGTTATTCGTAATACGTTATACGTGATACGTTATACGTTGTACGTTATACGTTATACCTTATACGTTATACGTTATACGTTATACGTTATACGTTATACGTTATACGTTATACGTTATACGTTATACGTTATACGTTATACGTTATACGTTATACGTTATACGTTATACGTTATACGTTATACGTTATACGTTATACGTTATACGTTATACGTTATACGTTATACTTTATACGTTATAGTTGTTACGTTATGCGTTATACGTCATACGTTATTCGTAATACGTTATACGTGATACGTTATACTTTGTACGTTATACGTTATTAGTTATACGTTATACGGTATACGTTATACGTTGTACGTTACATGTTATACGTTATACGTTATACGTTATACGATATACGTTATACGTTATACGTTATACGTTATACGTTATACGTTATACGTTATACGTTATACGTTATACGCTATACGTTACATGTTATACGTTATACATTATACGTTATACGTTATACGTTATACGTTATACGTTATACTTTATACGTTATACGTTATACGTTATACGTTATACGTTATATGTTATACGTCATACGTTATACGTTATACGTTATACGTTATACGTTATACGTTATACGTTATACGTTATACGTTATACGTTATACGTTATACGTTATACGTTATACGTTATACGTTATACGTTATACGTTATACGTTATACGTTATACGTAATACGTTATACGTTATACGTTATACGTTATACGTTATACGTTATACTTTATACGTTATACGTTATACGTTATACGTTATACGTTATACGTTATACGTTATACGTTATACGTTATACGTTATACGTTATACGTTATATGTTATACGTTATACGTTATACGTTATACGTTACAAGTTATACGTTATACGTCATAGGTTATACGTTGAATGTTATACTTTATACGTAGCATGTAATGCGTCATACGTTTTACGTTATTCGTTATACGTTTTTCGTTACAAGATATACGTTATACGTTATACGTTATACGGCATAGGTTATACGTAATACGTTATACGTTATACGTTATACATTATGCGTTATACGTTTTACGTTATTCGTTATACGTTATACGTTATACGTTATACGATATACGTTATACGTTATACGTTATACGTTATACGCTAGACGTTATACGTTATACGTTATACGTTATACGGTATACGTTATACGTTATACGTTATACGTTATACGTTATACGTTATACGTTATACGTTATACGTTATACGTTATACGTTATACGTTATACGTCATACGTTATACGTTATACGTTATACGTTATACGTTATACGTTATAAGTTGTACGTTATACGATATACGTTATACGTTATTCGTTATACGTACTTCGTTACACGTTATACGTTATACGTTATACGTTATACGTTATACGTTATACGTTATACGTTATTCGTTGTACGTTATACGTTATAAGTTGTACGTTATACGATATACGTTATACGTTATTCGTTATACGTACTTCGTTACACGTTATACGTTATACGTTATACGTTATACGTTATACGTTATACGTTATACGTTATACGTTATACGTTATACGTTATACGTTATACGTTATACGTTATACGTTATACGTTATACGTTATACGTTATACGTTATACGTTATACGTTATACGTTATACGTTATACGTTATACGTTATACGTTATACGTTATACGTTATACGTTATACGTTATACGTTATACGTTATACGTTATACGTTATACGTTATACGTTATACGTTATACGTTATACGTTATACGTTAAACGTTATACGTTATACTTTATACGTTATACGTTATACGTTATACGTTATACGTTATACGTTATACGTTATACGTTATACGTTATACGTTATACGTTATACGTTATACATTATACGTTATACGTTATACGTTGTACGTTCTACGTTATACGTTATACGTTATACGTTATACGTTATACGTTATACGTTATACTTTATACGTTATACGTTATACGTTATACGTTATACGTTATACGTTATACGTTATACGTTATACGTTATACGTTATACGTTATACGTTATACGTTATACGTTATACGTTATACGTTATACGTTATACGTTATACGTTATACGTTATACGTTGTACGTTATACGTTATAAGTTGTACGTTATACGATATACGTTATACGTTATTCTTTATACGTTCTTCGTTACACGTTATACGTTATACGTTATACGTTATACGTTTTACGTTGAATGTTATACTTTATACGTAGCATGTAATGCCTCATACGTTTTACGTTATTCGTTATACGTTTTTCGTTACAAGTTATACGTTATACGCTATACGTTATACGTTATACTATATACGTTATACGTTATACGTTATACGTTATACGTTATACGTTATACGTTATACGTTATACGTTATACGTTATACTTTATACGTTATAGGTGTTACGTTATACGTTATACGTTATACGTTATACGTTATACGTTATACGTTATACGTTATACGTTATACGTTATACGTTATACGTTATATGTTATACGTTATACGTTATACGTTATACGTTATACGTTATACGTTATACGTTATACGTTATACGTTATACGTTATACGTTATACGTTATTCGTTATACGTTATACGTTATACGTTATACGTTATACTTTATACGTTATACGTTATACGTTATTCGTAATACGTTATACGTTATACGTTATACGTTATACGTTATACTTTATACGTTATAGTTGTTACGTTATACGTTATACGTTATACGTTATTCGTAATACGTTATACGTGATACGTTATACTTTGTACGTTATACGTTATACGTTATACGTTATACATTATACGTTATACGTTATACATTACATGTTATGCGTTATACGTTCTTCGTTACACGTTATACGTTATACGTTGTACGTTATACGTTTTACGTTGAATGTTATACTTTATACGTAGCATGTAATGCGTCATACGTTTTACGTTATTCGTTATACGTTTTTCGTTACAAGTTATACGTTATACGTTATACGTTATACGTTATACGTTATACGATATACGTTATACGTTATACGTTATACGTTATACGTTATACGTTATACTTTATACGTTATATGTGTTACGTTATACGTTATACGTTATACGTTATTCGTAATACGTTATACGTTATACGTTATACTTTATACGTTATAGTTGTTACGTTATACTTTATACGTTATACGTTATTCGTAATACGTTATACGTGATACGTTATACTTTGTACGTTATACGTTATACGTTATACGTTATACATTATACGTTATACGTTATACATTACATGTTATGCGTTATACGTTCTTCGTTACACGTTATACGTTATACGTTGTACGTTATACGTTTTACGTTGAATGTTATACTTTATACGTAGCATGTAATGCGTCATACGTTTTACGTTATTCGTTATACGTTTTTCGTTACAAGTTATACGTTATACGTTATACGTTATGCGTTATACGATATACGTTATACGTTATACGTTATACGTTATACGTTATACGTTATACTTTATACGTTATAGGTGTTACGTTATACGTTATACGTTATGCGTTATTCGTAATACGTTATACGTGATACGTTATACGTTGTACGTTATACGTTATACGTTATACGTTATACGCTATACATTATACGTTATACGTTATACATTACATGTTATTCGTTATACGTTATACGTTATACGTCATAGGTTATACGTTATACGTTATACGTTATACGTTATACGTTATACGTTATACGTTATACGTTATAGGTCATAGGTTATACGTTATACGTTATACGTTATGCGTTATACGTTATACGTTATACGTTATACGATATACGTTATACGTTATACGTTATACGCTATACGTTATACGTTAGACGTTATACGTTATACGTTATACGTTATACGTTATACGTTATACGTTATACGTTATATGTTATACGTTATACGTTAGACGTTATACGTTATACGTTATACGTTATACGTTATACGTTATACGTTATACGTCACAGGTTATACGTTATATGTTATACGTTACACGTTATACGTTATACGTCATACGTTATACGTTATACGTTATACGTTATACGTTATACGTTATACGTTATACGTTATACGTTATACGTTATACGTTATACGTTATACGTTATACGTTATACGTTATACGTTATACGTTATACGTTATACGTTATACGTTATACGTTATACGTAATACGTTATACGTTATACGTTATACGTTATACGTTATACGTTATACTTTATACGTTATACGTTATACGTTATACGTTATACGTTATACGTTATACGTTATACGTTATACGTTATACGTTATACGTTATACGTTATATGTTATACGTTATACGTTATACGTTATACGTTACAAGTTATAGGTTATACGTCATAGGTTATACGTTGAATGTTATACTTTATACGTAGCATGTAATGCGTCATACGTTTTACGTTATTCGTTATACGTTTTTCTTTACAAGATATACGTTATACGTTATACGTTATACGGCATAGGTTATACGTAATACGTTATACGTTATACGTTATACATTATGCGTTATACGTTTTACGTTATTCGTTATACGTTATACGTTATACGTTATACGATATACGTTATACGTTATACGTTATACGTTATACGCTAGACGTTATACGTTATACGTTATACGTTATACGGTATACGTTATACGTTATACGTTATACGTTATACGTTATACGTTATACGTTATACGTTATACGTTATACGTTATACCTTATACGTTATACGTTATACGTCATACGTTATACGTTATACGTTATACGTTATACGTTATACGTTATACGTTATACGTTATACGTTATACGTTATACGTTATACGTTATACGTTATACGTTATACGTTATACGTTATACGTTATACGTTATACGTTATACGTTATACGTTATACGTTATACGTTATACGTTATACGTTATACGTTATATGTTATACGTTGTACGTTCTACGTTATACGTTATACGTTATACGTTATACGTTATACGTTATACTTTATACGTTATACGTTATACGTTATACGTTATACGTTATACGTTATACGTTATACGTTATACGTTATACGTTATACGTTATACGTTATACGTTATACGTTATACGTTATACGTTATACGTTATACGTTATACGTTATACTTTATACGTTATACGTTATACGTTATACGTTATACGTTATACGTTATACGTTATACGTTATACGTTATACGTTATACGTTATACGTTATACGTTATACGTTATACGTTATACGTTATACGTTATACGTTATACGTTATACGTTGTACGTTATACGTTATAAGTTGTACGTTATACGATATACGTTATACGTTATTCTTTATACGTTCTTCGTTACACGTTATACGTTATACGTTATACGTTATACGTTTTACGTTGAATGTTATACTTTATACGTAGCATGTAATGCCTCATACGTTTTACGTTATTCGTTATACGTTTTTCGTTACAAGTTATACGTTATACGCTATACGTTATACGTTATACTATATACGTTACACGTTATACGTTATACGTTATACGTTATACGTTATACGTTATACGTTATACGTTATACTTTATACGTTATAGGTGTTACGTTATACGTTATACGTTATACGTTATACGTTATACGTTATACGTTATACGTTATACGTTATACGTTATACGTTATACGTTATACGTTATACGTTATACGTTATACGTTATACGTTATACGTTATACGTTATACGTTATACGTTATACGTTATACGTTATACGTTATACGTTATTCGTTATACGTTATACGTTATACGTTATACGTTATACTTTATACGTTATACGTTATACGTTATACGTTATACGTTATACGTTATACGTTATACGTTATACGTTATACGTTATACGTTATACGTTATACGTTATACGTTATACGTTATACGTTATACGTTATACGTTATACGTTATACGTTATACGTTATACGTTATACGTTATACGTTATAAGTTATACGTTATACGTTATACGTTATACGTTATACGTTATACGTTATACGTTATACGTTATACGTTATACGTTATACGTTATACGTTATACGTTATACGTTATACGTTATACGTTATACGTTATACGTTATACGTTATACGTTATTCGTTATACGTTATACTTTATACGTTATAGTTGTTACGTTATACGTTATACGTTATTCGTAATACGTTATACGTTATACGTTATACGTTATACTTTATACGTTATAGTTGTTACGTTATACGTTATACGTTATACGTTATTCGTAATACGTTATACGTGATACGTTATACTTTGTACGTTATACGTTATACGTTATACGTTATACATTATACGTTATACGTTATACATTACATGTTATGCGTTATACGTTCTTCGTTACACGTTATACGTTATACGTTGTACGTTATACGTTTTACGTTGAATGTTATACTTTATACGTAGCATGTAATGCGTCATACGTTTTACGTTATTCGTTATACGTTTTTCGTTACAAGTTATACGTTATACGTTATACGTTATACGTTATACGTTATACGATATACGTTATACGTTATACGTTATACGTTATACGTTATACGTTATACTTTATACGTTATATGTGTTACGTTATACGTTATACGTTATACGTTATTCGTAATACGTTATACGTGATACGTTATACGTTATACGTTATACGTTATACGTTATACGTTATACGTTATACGTTATACGTTATACGTTATACGTTATACGTTATACGTTATACGTTATACGTTATACGTTATACGTTATACGATATACGTTATACGTTATACGTTATACGTTATACGTTAGACGTTATACGTTATACGTTATACGTTATACGTTATACGTTATACGTTATACGTTATACGTTACACGTTATACGTTATACGTTATACGTTATACGTTATACGTTATACGTTATACGTTATACGTCATACGTTATACGTTATACGTTATACGTTATACGTTATACGTTATACGTTATACGTTATACGTTATACGTTATACGTTATACGTTATACGTTATACGTTATACGTTATACGTTATACGTTATACGTTATACGTTATACGTTATACGTTAAACGTTATACGTTATACTTTATACGTTATACGTTATACGTTATACGTTATACGTTATACGTTATACGTTATACGTTATACGTTATACGTTATACGTTATACGTTATACGTTATATGTTATACGTTGTACGTTCTACGTTATACGTTATACGTTATACGTTATACGTTATACGTTATACTTTATACGTTATACGTTATACGTTATACGTTATACGTTATACGTTATACGTTATACGTTATACGTTATACGTTATACGTTATACGTTATACGTTATACGTTATACGTTATACGTTATACGTTATACGTTATACGTTATACGTTATACGTTATACGATATACGTTATACGTTATACGTTATACGTTATACGTTATACGTTATACTTTATACGTTATATGTGTTACGTTATACGTTATACGTTATACGTTATTCGTAATACGTTATACGTGATACGTTATACGTTATACGTTATACGTTATACGTTATACGTTATACGTTATACGTTATACGTTATACGTTATACGTTATACGTTATACGTTATACGTTATACGTTATACGTTATACGTTATACGTTATACGTTATACGTTATACGTTATACGTTATACGTTATACGTTATACGTTATACGTTATACGTTATACGTTATACGTTATACGTTATACGTTATACGTTATACGTTATACGTTATACGTTATACGTTATACGTTATACGTTATACGTTATACGTTATACGTTATACGTTATACGTTATACGATATACGTTATACGTTATACGTTATACGTTATACGTTATACGTTATACGTTATACGTTATACGTTATACGTTATACGTTATACGTTACACGTTATACGTTATACGTTACACGTTATACGTTATACGTTATACGTTATACGTTATACGTTATACGTTATACGTTATACGTTATACGATATACGTTATACGATATACGTTATACGTTATACGTTATACGTTATACGTTATACGTTATACGTTATACGTTATACGTTATACGTTATACGTTATACGTTATACGTTATACGTTATACGTTATACGTTATACGTTCTACGTTATACGTTATACGTTGTACGTTATACGTTATAAGTTGTACGTTATACGATATACGTTATACGTTATTCTTTATACGATCTTCGTTACACGTTATACGTTATACGTTATACGTTATACGTTTTACGTTGAATGTTATACTTTATACGTAGCATGTAATGCCTCATACGTTTTACGTTATTCGTTATACGTTTTTCGTTACAAGTTATACGTTATACGCTATACGTTATACGTTATACTATATACGTTATACGTTATACGTTATACGTTATACGTTATACGTTATACGTTATACGTTATACTTTATACGTTGTAGGTGTTACGTTATACGTTATACGTTATACGTTATACGTTATACGTTATACGTTATACGTTATACGTTATACGTTATACGTTATACGTTATACGTTATACGTTATACGTTATACGTTATACGTTATACGTTATACGTTATACGTTATACGTTATACGTTATACGTTATACGTTATACGTTATACGTTATACGTTATACGTTATACGTTATACGTTATACGTTATACGTTATACGTTATACGTTATACGTTATACGTTATACGTTATACGTTATACGTTATACGTTATACGTTATACGTTATACGTTATACGTTATACGTTATACGTTATACGTTATACGTTATACGTTACACGTTACACGTTACACGTTATACGTTACACGTTATACGTTATACGTTATACGTTATACGTTATACGTTATACGTTATACGTTATACGTTATACGTTATACGTTATACGTTATACGTTATACGTTATACGTCATACGTTATACGTTATACGTTATACGTTATACGTTATACGTTATACGTTATACGTTATACGTTATACGTTATACGTTACACGTTATACGTTATACGTTATACGTTATACGTTATACGTTATACGTTATACGTTATACGTTATACGTTATACGTTATACGTTATACGTTATACGTTATACGTTATACGTTATACGTTATACGTTATACGTTATACGTTATACGTTATACGCTATACGTTACATGTTATACGTTATACATTATACGTTATACGTTTTATATTATATTTTATACGTCACAGGTTATACGTTATATGTTATACGTTATACGTTATACGTTATACGTCATACGTTATACGTCATACGTTATACGTTATACGTTATGCGTTATACGTTATACGTTATACGTTATACGTTATACGTTATACGTTATACGTCATAGGTTATACGTAATACGTTATACGTTATACGTTATACTTTATACGTTATACGTTATACGTTATACGTTATACGTTATACGTTATACGTTATACGTTATACGTTATACGTTATACGTTATACGTTATACGTTATACGTTGTACGTTATACGTTATAAGTTGTACGTTATACGATATACGTTATACGTTATTCTTTATACGTTCTTCGTTACACGTTATACGTTATACGTTGTACTTTATACGTTATAGGTGTTACGTTATACGTTATATGTTATACGTTATTCGTAATACGTTATACGTGATACGTTATACGTTGTACGTTATACGTTATACGTTATACGTTATACGTTATACGTTATACGTTATACGTTATACGTTATACGTTATACGTTATACGTTATACGTTTTACGTTATACGTTATACGTTATACGTTATACGTTATACGTTATACGTTATACGTTATACGTTATACGTTATACGTTATACGTTATACGTTATACGTTATACGTTATACGTTATACGTTATACGTTATACGTTATACGTTATACGTTTTACGTTATACGTTATACGTTATACGTTATACGTTGTACGTTATACGTTATAAGTTGTACGTTATACGATATACGTTATACGTTATTCTTTATACGTTCTTCGTTACACGTTATACGTTATACGTTGTACGTTATACGTTTTACGTTGAATGTTATACTTTATACGTAGCATGTAATGCGTCATACGTTTTACGTTATTCGTTATACGTTTTTCGTTACAAGTTATACGTTATACGTTATACGTTATACGTTATACGATATACGTTATACGTTACACGTTATACGTTATACGTTATACGTTATACTTTATACGTTATAGGTGTTACGTTATACGTTATACGTTATACGTTATTCGTAATACGTTATACGTGATACGTTATACGTTGTACGTTATACGTTATACCTTATACGTTATACGCTATACATTATACGTTATACGTTATACATTACATGTTATACGTTATACGTTATACGTTATACGTCATAGGTTATACGTTATACGTTATACGTTATACGTTATACGTTATACGTTATACGTTATACGTTATAGGTCATAGGTTATACGTTATACGTTATACGTTATGCGTTATACGTTATACGTTATACGTTATACGATATACGTTATACGTTATACGTTATACGCTATACGTTATACGTTATACGTTATACGTTATACGTTATACGTTATACGTTATACGTTATACGTTATACGTTATACGTTATACGTTATACGTTATACGTTATACGTTATACGTTATACGTTATACGTTATACGTTATACGTTATACGTTATTCGTTATACGTTATACGATATACGTTATACGTTATACTTTATACGTTATACGTTATACGTTATACGTTATACGTTATACGTTATACGTCATAGGTTATACGTAATACGTTGTACGTTATACGTTATACATTATACGTTATACGTTTTACATTATACGTTATACGTCACAGGTTATACGTTATATGTTATACGTTATACGTTATACGTTATACCTCATACGTTATACGTCATACGTTATACGTTATACGTTATGCGTTATACGTTATACGTTATACGTTATACGTTATACGTTATACGTTATACGTCATAGGTTATACGTAATACGTTATACGTTATACGTTATACATTATGCGTTATACGTTTTACGTTATTCGTTATACGTTATACGTTATACGATATACGTTATACGTTATACGTTATACGTTATACGTTATACGTTATACGTTATACGTTATACGTTATACGTTATACGTTATACGTTATACTTTATACGTTATACGTTATACGTTATACGTTATACGTTATACGTTATACGTTATACGTTATACGTTATACGTTATACGTTATACGTTATACGTTATACGTTGTACGTTATACGTTATAAGTTGTACGTTATACGATATACGTTATACGTTATTCTTTATACGTTCTTCGTTACACGTTATACGTTATACGTTGTACTTTATACGTTATAGGTGTAACGTTATACGTTATATGTTATACGTTATTCGTAATACGTTATACGTGATACGTTATACGTTGTACGTTATACGTTATACGTTATACGTTATACGTTATACGTTATACGTTATACGTTATACGTTATACGTTATACGTTATACGTTATACGTTTTACGTTATACGTTATACGTTATACGTTATACGTTATACGTTATACGTTATACGTTATACGTTATACGTTATACGTTATACGTTATACGTTATACGTTATACGTTATACGTTATACGTTATACGTTATACGTTATACGTTATACGTTATACGTTTTACGTTATACGTTATACGTTATACGTTATACGTTGTACGTTATACGTTATAAGTTGTACGTTATACGATATACGTTATACGTTATACGTTTTACATTATACGTTATACGTCACAGGTTATACGTTATATGTTATACGTTATACGTTATACGTTATACCTCATACGTTATACGTCATACGTTATACGTTATACGTTATGCGTTATACGTTATACGTTATACGTTATACGTTATACGTTATACGTTATACGTCATAGGTTATACGTAATACGTTATACGTTATACGTTATACATTATGCGTTATACGTTTTACGTTATTCGTTATACGTTATACGTTATACGATATACGTTATACGTTATACGTTATACGTTATACGTCATAGGTTATACGTAATACGTTGTACGTTATACGTTATACATTATACGTTATACGTTTTACATTATACGTTATACGTCACAGGTTATACGTTATATGTTATACGTTATACGTTATACGTTATACCTCATACGTTATACGTCATACGTTATACGTTATACGTTATGCGTTATACGTTATACGTTATACGTTATACGTTATACGTTATACGTTATACGTCATAGGTTATACGTAATACGTTATACGTTATACGTTATACATTATGCGTTATACGTTTTACGTTATTCGTTATACGTTATACGTTATACGATATACGTTATACGTTATACGTTATACGTTATACGTTATACGTTATACGTTATACGTTATACGTTATACGTTATACGTTATACGTTATACTTTATACGTTATACGTTATACGTTATACGTTATACGTTATACGTTATACGTTATACGTTATACGTTATACGTTATACGTTATACGTTATACGTTGTACGTTATACGTTATAAGTTGTACGTTATACGATATACGTTATACGTTATTCTTTATACGTTCTTCGTTACACGTTATACGTTATACGTTGTACTTTATACGTTATAGGTGTAACGTTATACGTTATATGTTATACGTTATTCGTAATACGTTATACGTGATACGTTATACGTTGTACGTTATACGTTATACGTTATACGTTATACGTTATACGTTATACGTTATACGTTATACGTTATACGTTATACGTTATACGTTATACGTTTTACGTTATACGTTATACGTTATACGTTATACGTTATACGTTATACGTTATACGTTATACGTTATACGTTATACGTTATACGTTATACGTTATACGTTATACGTTATACGTTATACGTTATACGTTATACGTTATACGTTATACGTTATACGTTTTACGTTATACGTTATACGTTATACGTTATACGTTGTACGTTATACGTTATAAGTTGTACGTTATACGATATACGTTATACGTTATTCTTTATACGATCTTCGTTACACGTTATACGTTATACGTTATACGTTATACGTTTTACGTTGAATGTTATACTTTATACGTAGCATGTAATGCCTCATACGTTTTACGTTATTCGTTATACGTTATACGTTATACGTTATACGTTATACGTTGTACGTTATACGTTATAAGTTGTACGTTATACGATATACGTTATACGTTATTCTTTATACGTTCTTCGTTACACGTTATACGTTATACGTTGTACTTTATACGTTATAGGTGTTACGTTATACGTTATACGTTATACGTTATACGTTATACGTTATACTTTATACGTTATAGTTGTTACGTTATACGTTATACGTCATAGGTTATACGTAATACGTTATACGTTATACGTTATACATTATGCGTTATACGTTTTACGTTATTCGTTATACGTTATACGTTATACGATATACGTTATACGTTATACGTTATACGTTATACGTTAGACGTTATACGTTATACGTTATACGTTATACTTTATACGTTATACGTTATACGTTATACGTTATACGTTATACGTTATACGTTATACGTTATACGTTATACGTTATACGTTATACGTTATACGTTATACGTTGTACGTTATACGTTATAAGTTGTACGTTATACGATATACGTTATACGTTATTCTTTATACGTTCTTCGTTACACGTTATACGTTATACGTTGTACTTTATACGTTATAGGTGTTACGTTATACGTTATATGTTATACGTTATTCGTAATACGTTATACGTTATAGGTGTTACGTTATACGTTATACGTTATACGTTATACGTTATACGTTATACGTTATACGTTATACGTTATACGTTATACGTTATACGTTATACGTTATACGTTATACGTTATACGTTATACGTTATACGTTATACGTTATACGTTATACGTTATACGTTATACGTTATACGTTATACGTTATACGTTATACGTTATACGTTATACGTTATACGTTATACGTTATGCGTTATACGATATACGTTATACGTTATACGTTATACGTTATACGTTATACGTTATACGTTATACGTTATACGTTATACGTCATACGTTATACGTTATACGTTATACGTTATACGTTATACGTTATACGTTATACGTTATACGTTATACGTTATACGTTATACGTTATACTTTATACGTTATACGTTATACGTTATACGTTATACGTTATACGTTATACGTTATACGTTATACGTTATACGTTATACGTTATACGTTATACGTTATACGTTATACGTTGTACGTTATACGTTATAAGTTGTACGTTATACGATATACGTTATACGTTATTCTTTATACGTTCATCGTTACACGTTATACGTTATACGTTATACTTTATACGTTATAGTTGTTACGTTATACGTTATACGTCATAGGTTATACGTAATACGTTATACGTTATACGTTATACATTATGCGTTATACGTTTTACGTTATTCGTTATACGTTATACGTTATACGATATACGTTATACGTTATACGTTATACGTTATACGTTAGACGTTATACGTTATACGTTATACGTTATACGTTATACGTTATACGCTATACGTTATACGTTATACGTTATACGTTATACGTTATACGTTATACGTTATACGTTATACGTTATACGTTATACGTTATACGTTATACGTTATACGTTATACGTTATACGTTATACGTTATACGTTATACGTTATACGTTATACGTTATACGTTATACGTTATACGTTATACGTTATACGTTATACGTTATACCTTATACGTTATACGTTAGACGTTATACGTTATACGTTATACGTTATACGTTATACGATATACGTTATACGTTATACGTTATACGCTATACGTTATACGTTATACGTTATACGTTATACGTTATACGTTATACGTTATACGTTATACGTTATACGTTATACGTTATATGTTATACGTTATACGTTAGACGTTATACGTTATACGTTATACGTTATACGTTATACGTTATACGTTATACGTTACACGTTATACGTTATACGTTATACGTTATACGTTATACGTTATACGTCACAGGTTATACGTTATATGTTATACGTTACACGTTATACGTTATACGTCATACGTTATACGTTATACGTTATACGTTATACGTTATACGTTATACGTTATACGTTATACGTTATACGTTATACGTTATACGTTATACGTTATACGTTATACGTTATATGTTATACGTTATACGTTAGACGTTATACGTTATACGTTATACGTTATACGTTATACGTTATACGTTATACGTTATACGTTATACGTTATACGTTATACGTTATACGTTATACGTTATACGTTATACGTTATACGTTATACGTTATAGGTTATACGTTATACGTTATACGTTATACGTTACAAGTTATACGTTATACGTCATAGGTTATACGTTGAATGTTATACTTTATACGTAGCATGTAATGCGTCATACGTTTTACGTTATTCGTTATACGTTTTTCGTTACAAGATATACGTTATACGTTATACGTTATACGTCATAGGTTATACGTAATACGTTATACGTTATACGTTATACATTATGCGTTATACGTTTTACGTTATTCGTTATACGTTATACGTTATACGATATACGTTATACGTTATACGTTATACGTTATACGTTATACGTTAGACGTTATACGTTATACGTTATACGTTATACGTTAGACGTTATACGTTATACGTTATACGTTATACGTTATACGTTATACGTTATACGTTATACGTTATACGTTATACGTTATACGTTATACGTTATACGTTATACGTTATACGTTATACGTTATACGTTATACGTTATACGTTATACGTTATACGTTATACGTTATACGTTATACGTTATACGTTATACGTTATACGTTATACGTTATACGTTATACGCTATACGTTATACGATATACGTTATACGTTATACGTTATACGTTATACGTTATACGTTATACGTTATACGTTATACGTTATACGTTATACGTTATACGTTATACGTTATACGTTATACGTTATACGTTATACGTTATACGTTATACGTTATACGTTATACGTTATACGTTATACGTTATAGGTTATACGTTATACGTTATACGGTATACGTTATACGTTATACGTTATACGTTATACGTTATACGTTATACGTTATACGATATACGTTATACGTTATACGTTATACGTTATACGTTATACGTTATACGTTATACGTTATACGTTATACGTTATACGTTATACGTTATACGTTATACGTTATACGTTATACGTTATACGTTATACGTTATACGTTTTACGGTATACGATATACGTTATACGTTATACGTTATACGTTATACGTTATACGTTATACGTTATACGTTATACGTTGTACGTTATACGTTATACGTTGTACGTTATACGTTATACGTTATACGTTATACGTTATACGTCATACGTTATACGTTATACGTTATACGTTATACGTTATACGTTATACGTTATACGTTATACGTTATACGTTATACGTTATACGTTATACGTTATGCGTTATACGATATACGTTATACGTTATACGTTATACGTTATACGTTATACGTTATACGTTATACGTTATACGTTATACGTCATACGTTATACGTTATACGTTATACGTTTTACGTTATACGTTATACGTTATACGTTATACGTTATACGTTATACGTTATACGTTATACGTTATACGTTATACGTTATACGTTATACGTTATACGTTATACGTTATACGTTATACGTTATACGTTATACGTTATACGTTATACGTTATACGTTTTACGTTATACGTTATACGTTATACGTTATACGTTGTACGTTATACGTTATAAGTTGTACGTTATACGATATACGTTATACGTTATTCTTTATACGTTCTTCGTTACACGTTATACGTTATACGTTGTACGTTATACGTTTTACGTTGAATGTTATACTTTATACGTAGCATGTAATGCGTCATACGTTTTACGTTATTCGTTATACGTTTTTCGTTACAAGTTATACGTTATACGTTATACGTTATACGTTATACGATATACGTTATACGTTACACGTTATACGTTATACGTTATACGTTATACTTTATACGTAATAGGTGTTACGTTATACGTTATACGTTATACGTTATTCGTAATACGTTATACGTGATACGTTATACGTTGTACGTTATACGTTATACCTTATACGTTATACGCTATACATTATACGTTATACGTTATACATTACATGTTATACGTTATACGTTATACGTTATACGTCATAGGTTATACGTTATACGTTATACGTTATACGTTATACGTTATACGTTATACGTTATACGTTATAGGTCATAGGTTATACGTTATACGTTATACGTTATGCGTTATACGTTATACGTTATACGTTATACGATATACGTTATACGTTATACGTTATACGTTATACGTTATACGTTATACGTTATACGTTATACGTTATACGTTATACGTTATACGTTATACGTTGTACGTTATACGTTATAAGTTGTACGTTATACGATATACGTTATACGTTATTCTTTATACGTTCTTCGTTACACGTTATACGTTATACGTTGTACTTTATACGTTATAGGTGTTACGTTATACGTTATACGTTATACGTTATACGTTATACGTTATGCTTTATACGTTATAGTTGTTACGTTATACGTTATACGTCATAGGTTATACGTAATACGTTATACGTTATACGTTATACATTATGCGTTATACGTTTTACGTTATTCGTTATACGTTATACGTTATACGATATACGTTATACGTTATACGTTATACGTTATACGTTAGACGTTATACGTTATACGTTATACGTTATACTTTATACGTTATACGTTATACGTTATACGTTATACGTTATACGTTATACGTTATACGTTATACGTTATACGTTATACGTTATACGTTATACGTTATACGTTGTACGTTATACGTTATAAGTTGTACGTTATACGATATACGTTATACGTTATTCTTTATACGTTCTTCGTTACACGTTATACGTTATACGTTGTACTTTATACGTTATAGGTGTTACGTTATACGTTATATGTTATACGTTATTCGTAATACGTTATACGTTATAGGTGTTACGTTATACGTTATACGTTATACGTTATACGTTATACGTTATACGTTATACGTTATACGTTATACGTTATACGTTATACGTTATACGTTATACGTTATACGTTATACGTTATACGTTATACGTTATACGTTATACGTTATACGTTATACGTTATACGTTATACGTTATACGTTATACGTTATACGTTATACGTTATACGTTATACGTTATACGTTATGCGTTATACGATATACGTTATACGTTATACGTTATACGTTATACGTTATACGTTATACGTTATACGTTATACGTTATACGTCATACGTTATACGTTATACGTTATACGTTATACGTTATACGTTATACGTTATACGTTATACGTTATACTTTATACGTTATACGTTATACGTTATACGTTATACGTTATACGTTATACGTTATACGTTATACGTTATACGTTATACGTTATACGTTATACGTTGTACGTTATACGTTATAAGTTGTACGTTATACGATATACGTTATACGTTATTCTTTATACGTTCTTCGTTACACGTTATACGTTATACGTTATACTTTATACGTTATAGTTGTTACGTTATACGTTATACGTCATAGGTTATACGTAATACGTTATACGTTATACGTTATACATTATGCGTTATACGTTTTACGTTATTCGTTATACGTTATACGTTATACGTTATACGATATACGTTATACGTTATACGTTATACGTTATACGTTAGACGTTATACGTTATACGTTATACGTTATACGTTATACGTTATACGCTATACGTTATACGTTATACGTTATACGTTATACGTTATACGTTATACGTTATACGTTATACGTTATACGTTATACGTTATACGTTATACGTTATACGTTATACGTTATACGTTATACGTTATACGTTATACGTTATACGTTATACGTTATACGTTATACGTTATACGTTATACGTTATACGTTATACCTTATACGTTATACGTTAGACGTTATACGTTATACGTTATACGTTATACGTTATACGATATACGTTATACGTTATACGTTATACGCTATACGTTATACGTTATACGTTATACGTTATACGTTATACGTTATACGTTATACGTTATACGTTATACGTTATACGTTATACGTTATACGTTATACGTTAGACGTTATACGTTATACGTTATACGTTATACGTTATACGTTGTACGTTATACGTTACACGTTATACGTTATACGTTATACGTTATACGTTATACGTTATACGTTATACGTTATACGTTATACGTTATACGTTATACGTTATACGTTATACGTTATACGTTATACGTTATACGTTATACGTTATACGTTATACGTTATACGTTATACGTTATACGTTATACGTTATACGTTATACGTTATACGCTATACGTTACATGTTATACGTTATACATTATACGTTATACGTTATACGTTATACGTTATACGTCACAGGTTATACGTTATATGTTATACGTTACACGTTATACGTTATACGTCATACGTTATACGTTATACGTTATACGTTATACGTTATACGTTATACGTTATACGTTATACGTTATACGTTATACGTTATACGTTATACGTTATACGTTATATGTTATACGTTATACGTTAGACGTTATACGTTATACGTTATACGTTATACGTTATACGTTATACGTTATACGTTATACGTTATACGTTATACGTTATACGTTATACGTTATACGTTATACGTTATACGTTATACGTTATAGGTTATACGTTATACGTTATACGTTATACGTTACAAGTTATACGTTATACGTCATAGGTTATACGTTGAATGTTATACTTTATACGTAGCATGTAATGCGTCATACGTTTTACGTTATTCGTTATACGTTTTTCGTTACAAGATATACGTTATACGTTATACGTTATACGTCATAGGTTATACGTAATACGTTATACGTTATACGTTATACATTATGCGTTATACGTTTTACGTTATTCGTTATACGTTATACGTTATACGATATACGTTATACGTTATACGTTATACGTTATACGTTATACGTTAGACGTTATACGTTATACGTTATACGTTATACGTTAGACGTTATACGTTATACGTTATACGTTATACGTTATACGTTATACGTTATACGTTATACGTTATACGTTATACGTTATACGTTATACGTTATACGTTATACGTTATACGTTATACGTTATACGTTATACGTTATACGTTATACGTTATACGTTATACGTTATACGTTATACGTTATACGTTATACGTTATACGTTATACGTTATACGCTATACGTTATACGATATACGTTATACGTTATACGTTATACGTTATACGTTATACGTTATACGTTATACGTTATACGTTATACGTTATACGTTATACGTTATACGTTATACGTTATACGTTATACGTTATACGTTATACGTTATACGTTATACGTTATACGTTATGCGTTATACGTTATACGTTATACGTTATACGTTATACGTTATACGTTATACGTTATAGGTTATACGTTATACGTTATACGGTATACGTTATACGTTATACGTTATACGTTATACGTTATACGTTATACGTTATACGTTATACGTTATACGTTATACGTTATACGTTATACGTTATACGTTATACGTTATACGTTATACGTTATACGTTATACGTTATACGTTATACGTTATACGTTATACGTTATACGTTATACGTTATACGTTATACGTTATACGTTTTACGGTATACGATATACGTTATACGTTATACGTTATACGTTATACGTTATACGTTATACGTTATACGTTATACGTTGTACGTTATACGTTATACGTTATACGTTATACGTTATACGTCATACGTTATACGTTATACGTTATACGTTATACGTTATACGTTATACGTTATACGTTATACGTTATACGTTATACGTTATACGTTATACGTTATGCGTTATACGATATACGTTATACGTTATACGTTATACGTTATACGTTATACGTTATACGTTATACGTTATACGTTATACGTCATACGTCATACGTTATACGTTATACGTTATACGTTATACGTTATACGTTATACGTTATACGTTATACGTTATACGTTATACGTTATACTTTATACGTTATACGTTATACGTTATACGTTATACGTTATACGTTATACGTTATACGTTATACGTTATACGTTATACGTTATACGTTATACGTTGTACGTTATACGTTATAAGTTGTACGTTATACGATATACGTTATACGTTATTCTTTATACGTTCTTCGTTACACGTTATACGTTATACGTTGTACTTTATACGTTATAGGTGTTACGTTATACGTTATACGTTATACGTTATACGTTATACGTTATACTTTATACGTTATAGTTGTTACGTTTTACGTTATACGTCATAGGTTATACGTAATACGTTATACGTTATACGTTATACATTATGCGTTATACGTTTTACGTTATTCGTTATACGTTATACGTTATACGATATACGTTATACGTTATACGTTATACGTTATACGTTAGACGTTATACGTTATACGTTATACGTTATACGTTATACGTTATACGCTATACGTTATACGTTACACGTTATACGTTATACGTTATACGTTATACGTTATACGTTATACGTTATACGTTATACGTTATACGTTATACGTTATACGTTATACGTTATACGTTATACGTTATACGTTATACGTTATACGTTATACGTTATACGTTAAACGTTATACTTTATACGTTATACGTTATACGTTATACGTTATACGTTATACGTTATACGTTATACGTTATACGTTATACGTTATAGGTTATACGTTATACGTTATACGTTATACGTTACAAGTTATACGTTATACGTCATAGGTTATACGTTTTACGTTGAATGTTATACTTTATACGTAGCATGTAATGCGTCATACGTTTTACGTTATTCGTTATACGTTTTTCGTTACAAGTTATACGTTATACGTTATACGTTATACGTTATACGATATACGTTATACGTTATACGTTATACGTTATACGTTATACGTTATACGTTATACGTTATACTTTATACGTTATAGGTGTTACATTATACGTTATATGTTATACGTTATTCGTAATACGTTATACGTGATACGTTATACGTTGTACGTTATACGTTATACGTTATACGTTATACGTTATACTTTATACGTTATACGTTATACGTTATACGTTATACGTTATACGTTATACGTTATACGTTATACGTTATACGTTATACGTTATACGTTATACGTTATACGTTATACGTTATACGTTATACGTTATACGATATACGTTATACGTTATACGTTATACGCTATACATTATACGTTATACGTTATACATTACATGTTATACGTTATACGTTATACGTTATACGTCATAGGTTATACGTTATACGTTATACGTTATACGTTATACGTTATACGTTATACGTTATACGTTATACGTTATACGTTATAGGTCATAGGGTATACGTTATACGTTATACGTTATGCGTTATACGTTATACGTTATACGTTATACGATATACGTTATACGTTATACGTTATACGCTATACGTTATACGTTATACGTTATACGTTATACGTTATACGTTATACGTTATACGTTATACGTTATACGTTATACGTTATACGCTATACGTTACATGTTATACGTTATACATTATACGTTATACGTTATACGTTATACGTTATACGTCACAGGTTATACGTTATATGTTATACGTTACACGTTATACGTTATACGTCATACGTTATACGTCATACGTTATACGTTATACGTTATACGTTATACGTTATACGTTATACGTTATACGTTATACGTTATACGTTATACGTTATACGTTATACGTTATACGTTATACGTTATACGTTATACGTTATACGTTATACGTTATACGTTATACGTTATACGTTATACGTTATACGTTATACGTTATACGTTATACGTTATACGTTATACGTTATACGTTATACGTTATACGTTATACGTTATACGTTATACGTTATACGTTATACGTTATACGTTATACGTTATACGTTATACGTTATACGTTATACGTTATACGTTATACGTTATACGTTATACGTTATACGTTATATGTTATACGTTATACGTTATACGTTATACGTTATACGTTATACGTTATACGTTATACGTTATACGTTATACGCTATACGTTATACGTTGTACATTATACGTTATAAGTTGTACGTTATACGATGTACGTTATATGTTATTCGTTATACGTAATTCGTTACACGTTATACGTTACACGTTATACGTTATACGTTTTACGGTATACGATATACGTTATACGTTATACGTTATACGTTATACGTTATACGTTATACGTTATACGTTGTACGTTATACGTTATACGTTATACGTTATACGTTATACGTCATACGTTATACGTTATACGTTATACGTTATACGTTATACGTTGTACGTTATACGTTATAAGTTGTACGTTATACGTGTTACGTTATACGTTATACGTTATACGTTCTTCGTTATACGTTATACGTTATACGTTATACGTTATACGTTATACGTTATACGTTATACGTTATACGTTATACGTTATACGTTATACGTTATACGTTATACGTCATACGTTATACGTTATACGTTATTCGTTATACGTTTCACGTTATACTTTATACGTTATACGTTATACGTTATACGTTATACGTTATACGTTATACGTTATACGTTATACGTTATACGTTATACGTTATACGTTATACGTTATACGTTATACGTTATACGTTGTACGTTATACGTTACACGTTATACGTTATACGTTACACGTTATACGTTATACGTTATACGTTTTACGTTATACGTTATACGTTATACGTTATACGTTATACGTTATACGTTGTACGTTATACGTTACACGTTATACGTTATACGTTATACGTTATACATTATGCGTTATACGTTTTACGTTATTCGTTATACGTTATACGTTATACGTTATACGTTATACGTTATACGTTATACGTTATACGTTATACGTTATACGTTATACGTTATACGTTATACGTTATACGTTATACGTTATACGTTATACGTTATACGTTATACGTTATACGTTGTACGTTATACGTTATAAGTTGTACGATATACGATATACGTTATACGTTATTCTTTATACGTTCTTCGTTACACGTTATACGTTATACGTTATACGATATACGTTATACGTTATAAGTTATACGTTATACGTCATAGGTTATACGTTGACCGTTATACGTTATACGTAGTATGTAATGCGTCATACGTTTTACGTTATTCGTTATACGTATTTCGTTACAAGTTATACGTTATACGTTATACGGTATACGTCATTGGTTATACGTTATACGTTATACGTTATACGTTATACGTTATACGTTATACGTTATACGTTATACGTTATACGTTATACGTTATACGTTATACGTTATACGTTATACGTTATACGTTATACGTTATACGTTATACGTTATACGTTATACGTTATACGTTATACGTTATACGTTATACGTTATACGTTATACGTTATACGTTATACGTTATACGTTATACGTTATACGTTATACGTTATACGTTATACGTTATACGTTATGCGTTATACGTTATACGTTATGCGTTATACGTTATACGTTATACGTTATACGTTATACGTTATACGTTATACGTTATACGTTATACGTTATACGTTATACGTTATACGTTATACGTTATACGTTATACGTTATACGTTATACGTTATACGTTATACGTTATACGTTATACGTTATACGTTATACGTTATACGTTATACGTTATACGTTATACGTTATACGATATACGCTATACGTTATACGTTGTACATTATACGTTATAAGTTGTACGTTATACGATGTACGTTATATGTTATTCGTTATACTTAATTCGTTACACGTTATACGTTACACGTTATACGTTATACGTTTTACGGTATACGATATACGATATACGTTATACGTTATACGTTATACGTTATACGTTATACGTTATACGTTATACGTTGTACGTTATACGTTATAAGTTGTACGTTATACGATATACGTTATACGTTATTCGTTATACGTACTTCGTTACACGTTATACGTTATACGTTATACGTTATACGTTATACGTTATACGTTATACGTTATACGTTATACGTTATACGTTATACGTTATACGTTATACGTTATACGTTATACGTTATACGTTATACGTTATACGTTATACGTTATACGTTATACGTTATACGTTATACGTTATACGTTATACGTTATACGTTATACGTTATACGTTATACGTTATACGTTATACGTTATACGTTATACGTTATACGTTTTACGAAATAAGATATACGTTATACGTTATACGTTATACGTTATACGTTATACGTTATACGTTATACGTTATACGTTATACGTTATACGTTATACGTTATACGTTATACGTTATACGTTATAAGTTATACGTTATACGTTATACGTTATACGTTATACGTTATACGTTATACGTTATACGTTATACGTTATACGTTATACGTTATACGTTATACGTTATACGTTATACGTTATACGTTATACGTTATACGTTATACGTTATACGTTATACGTTATACGCTATACGTTATACGTTGTACATTATACGTTATAAGTTGTACGTTATACGATGTACGTTATATGTTATTCGTTATACGTAATTCGTTATACGTTATACGTTACACGTTATACGTTATACGTTTTACGGTATACGATATACGTTATACGTTATACGTTATACGTTATACGTTATACGTTATACGTTATACGTTGTACGTTATACGTTATACGTTATACGTTATACGTTATACGTCATACGTTATACGTTATACGTTATACGTTATAGGTTATACGTTGTACGTTATACGTTATAAGTTGTACGTTATACGTGTTACGTTATACGTTATACGTTATACGTTCTTCGTTATACGTTATACGTTATACGTTATACGTTATACGTTATACGTTATACGTTATACGTTATACGTTATACGTTATACGTTATACGTTATACGTTATACGTTATACGTCATACGTTATACGTTATACGTTATTCGTTATACGTTTCACGTTATACTTTATACGTTATACGTTATACGTTATACGTTATACGTTATACGTTATACGTTATACGTTATACGTTATACGTTATACGTTATACGTTATACGTTATACGTTATACGTTGTACGTTATACGTTACACGTTATACGTTATACGTTACACGTTATACGTTATACGTTATACGTTATACGTTATACGTTATACGTTATACGTTATACGTTATACGTTGTACGTTATACGTTACACGTTATACGTTATACGTTACACGTTATACGTTATACGTTATACGTTATACGTTATACGTTATACGTTATACGTTATACGTTATACGTTATACGTTATAAGTTATACGTTATACGTCATAGGTTATACGTTGACCGTTATACGTTATACGTAGTATGTAATGCGTCATACGTTTTACGTTATTCGTTATACGTTTTTCGTTACAAGTTATACGTTATACGTTATACGGTATACGTCATAGGTTATACGTTATACGTTATACGTTATACGTTATACGTTATACGTTACACGTTATACGTTATACGTTATACGTTATACGTTATACGTTATACGTTATACGTTGTACGTTATACGTTATAAGTTGTACGTTATACAATATACGTTATACGTTATACGTTACACGTTATACGTTATACGTTATACGATATACGTTATACGTTATACGTTATACGTTATACGTTATACGTTATACGTTATACGTTATACGTTATACGTTATACGTTATACGTTATACGTTATACGTTATACATTGTGCGTTATACGTTTTACGTTATTCGTTATACGTTATACGTTATACGTTATACGTTATACGTTATACGTTATGCGTTATACGTTATACGTTATACGTTATACGTTATACGTTATACGTTATACGTTATACGTTATACGTTATACGTTATACGTTATACGTTATACGTTATACGTTATACGTTATACGTTATACGTTATACGTTATACGTTATACGTTATACGTTATACGTTATACGTTATACGTTATACGTTATACGTTATACGTTATACGTTATACGTTATACGTTATACGCTATACGTTATACGTTGTACATTATACGTTATAAGTTGTACGTTATACGATGTACGTTATATGTTATTCGTTATACTTAATTCGTTACACGTTATACGTTACACGTTATACGTTATACGTTTTACGGTATACGATATACGATATACGTTATACGTTATACGTTAAACGTTATACGTTATACGTTATACGTTGTACGTTATACGTTATAAGTTGTACGTTATACGATATACGTTATACGTTATTCGTTATACGTACTTCGTTACACGTTATACGTTATACGTTATACGTTATACGTTATACGTTATACGTTATACGTTATACGTTATACGTTATACGTTATACGTTATACGTTATACGTTATACGTTATACGTTATACGTTATACGTTATACGTTATACGTTATACGTTATACGTTATACGTTATACGTTATACGTTATACGTTATTCGTTATACGTACTTCGTTACACGTTATACGTTATACGTTATACGTTATACGTTTTACGAAATAAGATATACGTTATACGTTATACGTTATACGTTATACGTTATACGTTACACTTTATACGTTATAGGTGTTACGTTATACGTTATACGTTATACGTCATTCGTAATACGTTATACGTGATACGTTATACTTTGTACGTTATACGTTATACGTTATACGTTATACGTTATACGTTATACGTTATACGTTATACGTTACACGTTATACGTTATACGTTATACGTTATACGTTATACGTTATACGTTATACGTTATACGTTATACGTTATACGTCATACGTTATACGTTATACGTTATACGTTATACGTTATACGTTATACGTTATACGTTATACGTTATACGTTATACGTTAAACGTTATACTTTATACGTTATACGTTATACGTTATACGTTATACGTTATACGTTATACGTTATACGTTATACGTTATACGTTATAGGTTATACGTTATACGTTATACGTTATACGTTATACGTTACAAGTTATACGTTATACGTCATAGGTTATACGTTTTACGTTGAATGTTATACTTTATACGTAGCATGTAATGCGTCATACGTTTTACGTTATTCGTTATACGTTTTTCGTTACAAGTTATACGTTATACGTTATACGTTATACGTTATACGATATACGTTATACGTTATACGTTATACGTTATACGTTATACGTTATACGTTATACGTTATACTTTATACGTTATAGGTGTTACGTTATACGTTATATGTTATACGTTATTCGTAATACGTTATACGTGATACGTTATACGTTGTACGTTATACGTTATACGTTATACGTTATACGTTATACTTTATACGTTATACGTTATACGTTATACGTTATACGTTATACGTTATACGTTATACGTTATACGTTATACGTTATACGTTATACGTTATACGTTATACGTTATACGTTATACGTTATACGTTATACGATATACGTTATACGTTATACGTTATACGCTATACATTATACGTTATACGTTATACATTACATGTTATACGTTATACGTTATACGTTATACGTCATAGGTTATACGTTATACGTTATACGTTATACGTTATACGTTATACGTTATACGTTATACGTTATACGTTATACGTTATAGGTCATAGGGTATACGTTATACGTTATACGTTATGCGTTATACGTTATACGTTATACGTTATACGATATACGTTATACGTTATACGTTATACGCTATACGTTATACGTTATACGTTATACGTTATACGTTATACGTTATACGTTATACGTTATACGTTATACGTTATACGTTATACGCTATACGTTACATGTTATACGTTATACATTATACGTTATACGTTATACGTTATACGTTATACGTCACAGGTTATACGTTATATGTTATACGTTACACGTTATACGTTATACGTCATACGTTATACGTTATACGTTATACGTTATACGTTATACGTTATACGTTATACGTTATACGTTATACGTTATACGTTATACGTTATACGTTATACGTTATACGTTATACGTTATACGTTATACGTTATACGTTATACGTTATACGTTATACGTTATACGTTATACGTTATACGTTATACGTTATACGTTATACGTTATACGTTATACGTTATACGTTATACGTTATACGTTATACGTTATACGTTATACGTTATACGTTATACGTTATACGTTATACGTTATACGTTATACGTTATACGTTATACGTTATACGTTATACGTTATACGTTATACGTTATACGTTATACGTTATACGTTATACGTTATACGTTATACGTTATACGTTATACGTTATACGTTATACGCTATACGTTATACGTTGTACATTATACGTTATAAGTTGTACGTTATACGATGTACGTTATATGTTATTCGTTATACGTAATTCGTTACACGTTATACGTTACACGTTATACGTTATACGTTTTACGGTATACGATATACGTTATACGTTATACGTTATACGTTATACGTTATACGTTATACGTTATACGTTGTACGTTATACGTTATACGTTATACGTTATACGTTATACGTCATACGTTATACGTTATACGTTATACGTTATACGTTATACGTTGTACGTTATACGTTATAAGTTGTACGTTATACGTGTTACGTTATACGTTATACGTTATACGTTCTTCGTTATACGTTATACGTTATACGTTATACGTTATACGTTATACGTTATACGTTATACGTTATACGTTATACGTTATACGTTATACGTTATACGTTATACGTCATACGTTATACGTTATACGTTATTCGTTATACGTTTCACGTTATACTTTATACGTTATACGTTATACGTTATACGTTATACGTTATACGTTATACGTTATACGTTATACGTTATACGTTATACGTTATACGTTATACGTTATACGTTATACGTTATACGTTATACGTTATACGTTGTACGTTATACGTTACACGTTATACGTTATACGTTACACGTTATACGTTATACGTTATACGTTTTACGTTATACGTTATACGTTATACGTTATACGTTATACGTTATACGTTGTACGTTATACGTTACACGTTATACGTTATACGTTAAACGTTATACATTATGCGTTATACGTTTTACGTTATTCGTTATACGTTATACGTTATACGTTATACGTTATACGTTATACGTTATACGTTATACGTTATACGTTATACGTTATACGTTATACGTTATACGTTATACGTTATACGTTATACGTTATACGTTATACGTTATACGTTATACGTTATACGTTGTACGTTATACGTTATAAGTTGTACGATATACGATATACGTTATACGTTATTCTTTATACGTTCTTCGTTACACGTTATACGTTATACGTTATACGATATACGTTATACGTTATAAGTTATACGTTATACGTCATAGGTTATACGTTGACCGTTATACGTTATACGTAGTATGTAATGCGTCATACGTTTTACGTTATTCGTTATACGTTTTTCGTTACAAGTTATACGTTATACGTTATACGGTATACGTCACTGGTTATACGTTATACGTTATACGTTATACGTTATACGTTATACGTTATACGTTATACGTTATACGTTATACGTTATACGTTATACGTTATACGTTATACGTTATACGTTATACGTTATACGTTATACGTTATACGTTATACGTTATACGTTATACGTTATACGTTATACGTTATACGTTATACGTTATACGTTATACGTTATACGTTATACGTTATACGTTATACGTTATACGTTATACGTTATACGTTATACGTTATGCGTTATACGTTATACGTTATACGTTATACGTTATACGTTATACGTTATACGTTATACGTTATACGTTATACGTTATACGTTATACGTTATACGTTATACGTTATACGTTATACGTTATACGTTATACGTTATACGTTATACGTTATACGTTATACGTTATACGTTATACGTTATACGTTATACGTTAAACGTTATACGTTATACGTTATACGTTATACGTTATACGTTATACGCTATACGTTATACGTTGTACATTATACGTTATAAGTTGTACGTTATACGATGTACGTTATATGTTATTCGTTATACTTAATTCGTTACACGTTATACGTTACACGTTATACGTTATACGTTTTACGGTATACGATATACGATATACGTTATACGTTATACGTTATACGTTATACGTTATACGTTATACGTTGTACGTTATACGTTATAAGTTGTACGTTATACGATATACGTTATACGTTATTCGTTATACGTACTTCGTTACACGTTATACGTTATACGTTATACGTTATACGTTATACGTTATACGTTATACGTTATACGTTATACGTTATACGTTATACGTTATACGTTATACGTTATACGTTATACGTTATACGTTATACGTTATACGTTATACGTTATACGTTATACGTTATACGTTATACGTTATACGTTATACGTTATACGTTATACGTTATACGTTATACGTTATACGTTATACGTTATACGTTATACGTTATACGTTATACGTTATACGTTATACGTTATACGTTATACGTTATACGTTTTACGAAATAAGATATACGTTATACGTTATACGTTATACGTTATACGTTATACGTTACACTTTATACGTTATACGTTTTACGATATACGATATACGTTATACGTTATACGTTATACGTTATACGTTATACGTTATACGTTATACGTTATACGTTATACGTTATACGTTATACGTTATACGTTATACGTTATACGTTATACGTTATACGTTATACGTTATACGTTATACGTTATACGTTATACGTTATACGTTATACGTTATACGTTATACGTTATAAGTTATACGTTATACGTTATACGTTATACGTTATACGTTATACGTTATACGTTATACGTTATACGTTATACGTTATACGTTATACGTTATACGTTATACGTTATACGTTATACGTTATACGTTATACGTTATACGTTATACGTTATACGTTATACGCTATACGTTATACGTTGTACATTATACGTTATAAGTTGTACGTTATACGATGTACGTTATATGTTATTCGTTATACGTAATTCGTTATACGTTATACGTTACACGTTATACGTTATACGTTTTACGGTATACGATATACGTTATACGTTATACGTTATACGTTATACGTTATACGTTATACGTTATACGTTGTACGTTATACGTTATACGTTATACGTTATACGTTATACGTCATACGTTATACGTTATACGTTATACGTTATACGTTATACGTTGTACGTTATACGTTATAAGTTGTACGTTATACGTGTTACGTTATACGTTATACGTTATACGTTCTTCGTTATACGTTATACGTTATACGTTATACGTTATACGTTATACGTTATACGTTATACGTTATACGTTATACGTTATACGTTATACGTTATACGTTATACGTTATACGTCATACCTTATACGTTATACGTTATTCGTTATACGTTTCACGTTATACTTTATACGTTATACGTTATACGTTATACGTTATACGTTATACGTTATACGTTATACGTTATACGTTATACGTTATACGTTATACGTTATACGTTATACGTTATACGTTGTACGTTATACGTTACACGTTATACGTTATACGTTACACGTTATACGTTATACGTTATACGTTATACGTTATACGTTATACGTTATACGTTATACGTTATACGTTATACGTTGTACGTTATACGTTACACGTTATACGTTATACGTTATACGTTATACGTTATACATTATGCGTTATACGTTTTACGTTATTCGTTATACGTTATACGTTATACGTTATACGTTATACGTTATACGTTATACGTTATACGTTATACGTTATACGTTATACGTTATACGTTATACGTTATACGTTATACGTTATACGTTATACGTTATAAGTTATACGTTATACGTCATAGGTTATACGTTGACCGTTATACGTTATACGTAGTATGTAATGCGTCATACGTTTTACGTTATTCGTTATACGTTTTTCGTTACAAGTTATACGTTATACGTTATACGGTATACGTCATAGGTTATACGTTATACGTTATACGTTATACGTTATACGTTATACGTTACACGTTATACGTTATACGTTATACGTTATACGTTATACGTTATACGTTATACGTTGTACGTTATACGTTATAAGTTGTACGTTATACAATATACGTTATACGTTATACGTTACACGTTATACGTTATACGTTATACGATATACGTTATACGTTATACGTTATACGTTATACGTTATACGTTATACGTTATACGTTATACGTTATACGTTATACGTTATACGTTATACGTTATACGTTATACGTTATACGTTATACGTTATACGTTATACGTTATAAGTTATACGTTATACGTCATAGGTTATACGTTGACCGTTATACGTTATACGTAGTATGTAATGCGTCATACGTTATACGTTATATGTTATACGTTATACGTTATACGTTATACGTTATACGTTATACGTTATACGTTATACGTTATACGTTATACGTTATACGTTATACGTTATACGTTATACGTTATACGTTATACGTTATACGTTATACGTTATACGTTATACGTTATACGTTATACGTTATACGTTATACGCTATACGTTATACGTTGTACATTATACGTTATAAGTTGTACGTTATACGATGTACGTTATATGTTATTCGTTATACTTAATTCGTTACACGTTATACGTTACACGTTATACGTTATACGTTTTACGGTATACGATATACGATATACGTTATACGTTATACGTTAAACGTTATACGTTATACGTTATACGTTGTACGTTATACGTTATAAGTTGTACGTTATACGATATACGTTATACGTTATTCGTTATACGTACTTCGTTACACGTTATACGTTATACGTTATACGTTATACGTTATACGTTATACGTTATACGTTATACGTTATACGTTATACGTTATACGTTATACGTTATACGTTATACGTTATACGTTATACGTTATACGTTATACGTTATACGTTATACGTTATACGTTATACGTTATACGTTATACGTTATACGTTATTCGTTATACGTACTTCGTTACACGTTATACGTTATACGTTATACGTTATACGTTTTACGAAATAAGATATACGTTATACGTTATACGTTATACGTTATACGTTATACGTTACACTTTATACGTTATAGGTGTTACGTTATACGTTATACGTTATACGTCATTCGTAATACGTTATACGTGATACGTTATACTTTGTACGTTATACGTTATACGTTATACGTTATACGTTATACGTTATACGTTATACGTTACACGTTATACGTTATACGTTATACGTTATACGTTATACGTTATACGTTATACGTTATACGTTATACGTTATACGTCATACGTTATACGTTATACGTTATACGTTATACGTTATACGTTATACGTTATACGTTATACGTTATACGTTATACGTTATACGTTATACGTTATACGTTATACGTTATACGTTATACGTTATACGTTATACGTTATACGTTATACGTTATACGTTATACGTTATACGTTATACGTTATACGTTATACGTTATACGTTATACGTTATACGTTATACGTTATACGTTATACGTTATACGTTATACGTTATACGTTATACGTTATACGTTATACGTTATACGTTATACGTTATACGTTATACGTTATACGTTATACGTTATACGTTGTACGTTATACGTTATAAGTTGTACGTTATACAATATACGTTATACGTTATACGTTACACGTTATACGTTATACGTTATACGATATACGTTATACGTTATACGTTATACGTTATACGTTATACGTTATACGTTATAAGTTATACGTTATACGTTATAAGTTATACGTTATACATTATGCGTTATACGTTTTACGTTATTCGTTATACGTTATACGTTATACGTTATACGTTATACGTTATACGTTATGCGTTATACGTTATACGTTATACGTTATACGTTATACGTTATACGTTATACGTTATACGTTATACGTTATACGTTATACGTTATACGTTATACGTTATACGTTATACGTTATACGTTATACGTTATACGTCATACGTTATACGTTATACGTTATACGTTATACGTTATACGTTGTACGTTATACGTTATAAGTTGTACGTTATACGATATACGTTATGAGTTATTCTTTATATGTTCTTCGTTACACGTTATACGTTATACGTTATACGTTATACGTTTTACGTTATTCGTTATACGTTATACGTTATACGATATACGTTATACGTTATACGTTATACGTTATACGTTATACTTTATACGTTATACGTTATACGTTATACGTTATACATTATGCGTTATACGTTTTACGTTATTCGTTATACGTTATACGTTATACGTTATACGTTATACGTTATACGTTATGCGTTATACGTTATACGTTATACGTTATACGTTATACGTTATACGTTATACGTTATACGTTATACGTTATACGTTACACGTTATACGTTATACGTTTTACGGTATACGATATACGTTATACGTTATACGTTATACGTTATACGTTATACGTTATACGTTATACGTTGTACGTTATACGTTATAAGTTGTACGTTATACGATATACGTTATACGTTATTCGTTATACGTACTTCGTTACACGTTATACGTTATACGTTATACGTTATACGTTATACGTTATACGTTATACGTTATACGTTATACGTTATACGATATACGTTATACGTTATACGTTATACGTTATACGTTATACTTTATACGTTATACGTTATACGTTATACGTTATACGTTATACATTATGCGTTATACGTTTTACGTTATTCGTTATACGTTATACGTTATACGTTATACGTTATACGTTATACGTTATACGTTATGCGTTATACGTTATACGTTATACGTTATACGTTATACGTTATACGTTTTACGTTATACGTTATACGTTATACGTTATACGTTATACGTTATACGTTATACGTTATACGTTATACGTTATACGTTATACGTTATACGTTATACGTTATACGTTATACGTTATACGTCATACGTTATACGTTATACGTTATACGTTATACGTTATACGTTGTACGTTATACGTTATAAGTTGTACGTTATACGATATACGTTATGAGTTATTCTTTATACGTTCTTCGTTACACGTTATACGTTATACGTTATACGTTATACGTTTTACGTTATTCGTTATACGTTATACGTTATACGATATACGTTATACGTTATACGTTATACGTTATACGTTATACTTTATACGTTATACGTTATACGTTATACGTTATACATTATGCGTTATACGTTTTACGTTATTCGTTATACGTTATACGTTATACGTTATACGTTATACGTTATACGTTATACGTTATACGTTATACGTTATACGTTATACGTTATACGTTATACGTTATACGTTATACGTTATACGTTATACGTTATACGTTCTACGTTATACGTTATACGTTATACGTTATACGTTATACGTTATACGTTATACGTTATACGTTATACGTTATACGTTATACGTTATACGTTTTACGGTATACGATATACGTTATACGTTATACGTTATACGTTATACGTTATACGTTATACGTTGTACGTTATACGTTGTACGTTATACGTTATACGTTATACGTTATACGTTATACGTTATACGTTATACGTTATACGTTATACGTTATACGTTATACGTTATACGTTATACGTTATACGTTATACGTCATACGTTATACGTTATACGTTATACGTTATACGTTATACGTTGTACGTTATACGTTATAAGTTGTACGTTATACGATATACGTTATGAGTTATTCTTTATACGTTCTTCGTTACACGTTATACGTTATACGTTATACGTTATACGTTTTACGTTATTCGTTATACGCTATACGTTATACGATATACGTTATACGTTATACGTTATACGTTATACGTTATACTTTATACGTTATACGTTATACGTTATACGTTATACGTTATACGTTATACGTTATACGTTGTACGTTATACGTTATACGTTATACGTTATACGTTATACGTTATACGTTATACGTTATACGTTATACGTTATACGTTATACGTTATACGTCATACGTTATACGTTATACGTTATACGTTATACGTTATACGTTATACGTTGTACGTTATACGTTATAAGTTGTACGTTATACGATATACGTTATGAGTTATTCTTTATACGTTCTTCGTTACACGTTATACGTTATACGTTATACGTTATACGTTTTACGTTATTCGTTATACGCTATACGTTATACGATATACGTTATACGTTATACGTTATACGTTATACGTTATACGTTATACTTTATACGTTATACGTTATACGTTATACGTTATACGTTATACTTTATACGTTATACGTTATACGTTATACGTTATACATTATGCGTTATACGTTTTACGTTATTCGTTATACGTTATACGTTATACGTTATACGTTATACGTTATACGTTATGCGTTATACGTTATACGTTATACGTTATACGTTATACGTTATACGTTATACGTTATACGTTATACGTTATACGTCATACGTTATACGTTGTACGTTATACGTTATACGTTATACGTTGTACGTTATACGTTATAAGTTGTACGTTATACGATATACGTTATGAGTTATTCTTTATACGTTCTTCGTTACACGTTATACGTTATACGTTATACGTTATACGTTTTACGTTATTCGTTATACGTTATACGTTATACGATATACGTTATACGTTATACGTTATACGTTATACGTTATACTTTATACGTTATACGTTATACGTTATACGTTATACATTATGCGTTATACGTTTTACGTTATTCGTTATACGTTATACGTTATACGTTATACGTTATACGTTATACGTTATGCGTTATACGTTATACGTTATACGTTATACGTTATACGTTATACGTTATACGTTATACGTTATACGTTATACGTTATACGTTATACGTTATACGTTATACGTTATACGTTATACGTTATACGTTATACGTTATACGTTATACGTTATACGTTATACGTTATACGTTATACGTTATACGTTATACCTTATACGTTATACGTTATACGTTATACGTTATACGTTATACGTTATACGTTATACGTTATACGTTATACGTTATACGTTATACGTTATACGTTATACGTTATACGTTATACGTTATACGTTATACGTTATACGTTATACGTTATACGTTATACGTTATACGTTATACGTTATACGTTATACGTTATACGTTATACGTTATACGTTATACGTTATACGTTATACGTTATACGTTATACGTTATACGTTATACGTTATACGTTATACGTTATACGTTATACGTTATACGTTTTACGGTATACGATATACGTTATACGTTATACGTTATACGTTATACGTTATACGTTATACGTTATACGTTATACGTTGTACGTTATACGTTATACGTTATACGTTGTACGTTATACGTTATACGTTATACGTTATACGTTATACGTTATACGTTATACGTTATACGTTATACGTTATACGTTATACGTTATACGTCATACGTTATACGTTATACGTTATACGTTATACGTTATACGTTGTACGTTATACGTCATAAGTTGTACGTTATACGATATACGTTATGAGTTATTCTTTATACGTTCTTCGTTACACGTTATACGTTATACGTTATACGTTATACGTTTTACGTTATTCGTTATACGCTATACGTTATACGATATACGTTATACGTTATACTTTATACGTTATACGTTATACTTTATACGTTATACGTTATACGTTATACGTTATACGTTATACGTTATACGTTATACGTTGTACGTTATACGTTATACGTTATACGTTATACGTTATACGTTATACGTTATACGTTATACGTTATACGTTATACGTTATACGTTATACGTAATACGTCATACGTTATACGTTATACGTTATACGTTATACGTTATACGTTGTACGTTATACGTTATAAGTTGTACGTTATACGATATACGTTATGAGTTATTCTTTATACGTTCTTCGTTACACGTTATACGTTATACGTTATACGTTATACGTTTTACGTTATTCGTTATACGCTATACGTTATACGATATACGTTATACGTTGTACGTTATACGTTATACGTTATACTTTATACGTTATACGTTATACGTTATACGTTATACATTATGCGTTATACGTTTTACGTTATTCGTTATACGTTATACGTTATACGTTATACGTTATACGTTATACGTTATGCGTTATACGTTATACGTTATACGTTATACGTTATACGTTATACGTTATACGTTATACGTTATACGTTATACGTTATACGTTATACGTTATACGTTATACGTTATACGTTATACGTTATACGTTATACGTTATACGTTATACGTTATACGTTATACGTTATACCTTATACGTTATACGTTATACGTTATACGTTATACGTTATACGTTATACGTTATACGTTATACGTTATACGTTATACGTTGTACGTTATACGTTATACGTTATACGTTATACGTTATACGTTATACGTTATACGTTATACGTTATACGTTATACGTTATACGTTATACGTTATACGTTATACGTTATACGTTATACGTTATACGTTATACGTTATACGTTATACGTTATACGTTATACGTTATACGTTATACGTTATACGTTATACGTTATACGTTATACGTTATACGTTATACGTTATACGTTATACGTTATACGTTATACGTTATACGTTATACGTTATACGTTATACGTTATACGTTATACGTTATACGCTATACGTTATACGTTGTACATTATACGTTATAAGTTGTACGTTATACGATGTACGTTATATGTTATTCGTTATACGTAATTCGTTACACGTTATACGTTACACGTTATACGTTATACGTTTTACGGTATACGATATACGTTATACGTTATACGTTATACGTTATACGTTATACGTTATACGTTATACGTTATACGTTATACGTTACACGTTATACGTTACACGTTATACGTTATACGTTATACGTTATACGTTTCACGTTATACGTTATACGTTATACGTTATACGTTATACGTTATGCGTTATACGTTATACGTTATACGTTATACGTTATACGTTATACGTTATACGTTATACGTTATACGTTATACGTTATACGTTATACGTTATACGTTATACGTTATACGTTATACGTTATACGTTATACGTTATACGTTATACGTTATACGTTATACGTTATAAGTTATACGTTATACGTTATACGTTATACGTTATACGTTATACGTTATACGTTATACGTTATACGTTATACGTTATACGTTATACGTTATACGTTATAC